>NC_049980.1:19496470-19548470 GCF_000003815.2 Branchiostoma floridae | reverse complement strand
AAACGTTAGTATAGAGGTCTTCCCAAGATTGTCTTGAACACTGAATGTTAAATATATCAAATGGAATACAATTAGATTGTCTTGAACACCGAATGTTAAATATATTAAATAGAATACAATTAAGATATTTAGGTGTTGAAGACAATCTTGAGAAGGCCTCTATAACAATGTTTTTTTAGGTGGCACCTGGTGGAAATATGAGAATGTATGTTGTATATAGGACTCAGAAGGAAACCTTGTGGGACTAGACCTGATAGATTATGTGAGGCTTTTTAAACATTATCTTATACATTGTAGATAGTGCAGATACATAATAAGCAAAAATGACATAATTTTTCTAGTGACAGATACCAATCTGTACGGTACATTTAATGTTTACTTTAAAGGAAATACAATGTACGTGTACTAGTTTTTAATGATTCAGAAAAATAGCCACTTTGTCTTCCCTAAGGGCACACTAATGACTTGTGATCTAATGCCATTAGCACTCTACTTCTGCACCTGCCATTATGCCAGATAAATGGTTATGTAGAGCAAACAAAATAGGATGAAAAGAAATCTGCTGGGAGGATTCACATCAGAAAGTTCCACTTCCACATTGCTTTCTTTATTTGCAGAGCTAAGTTCCACTTCCACATTGCTTTCTTTATTTGCAGAGCTACTTGAGACCCAAGAAACACTCAAGGGGGTGGCCTCACATTACACTATGATCCTAAAACAAATAATAAAAGAGGGTGCATCACTACCTTAGCCAGCTCGGACTCCTCAGAAAATCCCAGACCATAGACTGTGTTGGCCCTGATGTCTGCCCACTGTACAAACTTCTGTGACGTTTTGGTGTATGTCATGTTGGGGGTGATGGTGCTGTTGATAATGGCCTGGAAAAGACAGGGCAAAGAACTTTGTAACATGTGTAGTATTGTGGCTGTACTGTGTTCCTATAGTTTTCACTCAGAGAAATGGTTGCATGATACAACATCTGTAATATATGAATATGCATCTGCAACACTAGAGTAAGAGGCACAAGTACTTGCTAAACTTGCTGGCCCTCACATTATCATCCTGACCAATCGAATCTGGTCATTTATGCAAATTATGGCTAGTAGGTCTAGGAAAGCCGACATTCGTCTTCTTTCAAGCATTCAGTCCTCTTGGAAAGCAGATGTTCCTCAATTTGTAGCCGTTAGGCGTCTTCGGTTTAGCAGTCCTTGAACACCACTGTTACAAGCATACATTCCTCAGAAATATTGGTACATTCCTCAGTGCAGGCGAACATTTCTCCGGCACCCTGCTGGCCCTTAGAATCGGCAGGTTAACCCGACAAATCGCTACCTAGTTCACCCGAATCACAACATCTGAAAAATTGCAGCCACCAGTGGAAACTCTCTAAGCTAAGTCATAGGAATCCCCATTACACAGATTAAAGCAGGTGGTGGTCTGTCGTGCTGTCAACTTAATTTCCAATGTGCCTCATTTTTAATTAAAAAATATGGCTACTTTAGCAGCTCAGAGTGTTATACATTCCACTGGTTGTTGTAATGTTTTATTTGTTGTGATTTAGATGACATACATTGTACATGTATGTGCTGGTGAACCCTGTCTTTAATCTGTTTCTAAGGCTGTCTGTACCTGTACTGTAAGTTAGGTAGTAAGGCAATGCATCATGAAAAGTTGCTTTCTATTAAAGGGGGGCCTATTAGTAAATATTTGCACAAATTTTATGAAACTTGTACAGTACGTTTTTTGCAGTGATTTGTGCGTTTTCCAAAAAATTTGTACATTTTTCATAAAATTTGTACGAATCTCAAATTCCTGCAAATGCTTAGGCACCTCAGCTCTTCAAACATTGATGAATCATTGCACAATGTACATGTAACACCTAGAGTTACATCATGCATTAACATTTCCTCTTGGCTAGATTCCCAATCATTGATTTTTTCAACTTTATTCCCAATTACTCATCCACAGGGAATATATGACATCTGCCCAGGAGAGCAAAATAAAGGGGTGCTGAATTATTGATGCATAATGCTCTTATATGAAGAGATTTTCTTTCAAATGGAGCCACTAGATTATCGAGTACACAGGGACTTCTTTATTATGCATGCAAAAGGATAATCCAATGATTTAGAATATCATACTACAATATGAAGAGTATTTGGACATGCAAATGTTCTATAAATAGAGCTGTTTGATGTATGTAAACAGAAGTTTAGGTTTAAATCAAATGATCAGAGTATCATGAATGAACAATTCCTTGAAAAATGTACCATACAAATTTGGCTAGGTTTTGTTGTTCTGATACACGTTCCCAAGAATATGAAACTTGGAACTACATGCAAAGCTAACAAGGATAGCAATTAGCTAGGCTTATTGCTTGCATTGTTGTGTAATTTCTTTCCTCGTCTAAGAGCAGGTGGTCTACTCACATCATGTGCAATGCATTGTTTCCAAAGTACAGTATAAGTACACAACAATAGATCTATGCTTAGATACATGTAACACATTTACATACAATTTGTATGTACACCATATTGTTTCCTTCATTAAATTGTGGAGTATCAGGCTTAAAATAAAGAGCCTTATTTGATTTTCTATGTCACAGAAAAAAATCAAAGGGAAGTACTGCAATCAGATTTCCCTACATATCTTACAGGTACTATGTAGTGGCATAGTGACAATTTTTTAGGAAAATACAGAAATCTTAAAACCAATATAAACTAGAAATTAAATGGCCAGTCAACCTTTCAATATGAATAATTATCTAGACTTCAAAATGTTCTAGACTGTTTGTAAAATAACATATAATGCCTATTTTCAATCAAAGGAAAGACCTTTCTCTGTAAAAAAAAATTACAGATAACATGAACAGTGATTGTGATACGTTTTGCACATACCTTCACTGGTACAGGTAACATGCAAAACTTCCCGCATCAGACCTGCACCACTCATTTTCTTTGTCTCTTACTCTCAGTCCATTGACATACGCAAAAAAACATTATATAAAGGGGCTAGTCATTGCCACATCTCACCTTTGACCCATCTACACTGATGATCCTGTGCGTCCGTCGTGTATTGTCGAAGAAGAAGGAGACCCCCACCGCCTGCTTGCTCACAGGTAGCCATTGTTTCCGCGTCTCTGGGTCGATCTTGAAGACGTGTGCCTTGGTGGTGAACACCGGCTGCTCGCTACGGCCAAGAAAGGAGGAGTTACAGCCTGTCATGGCAACGAACTTGAAATGAAAACAACCCTTCATGATCTTGTATTCTCCACAATTCAACATCATTTAAAGAGGCCCATATCAAAGAAAGATCTTCTCTTATGTCTAATGCCACCGTAACGTAAGATTATCCAGCACATGACACTGTTAGCTGACTGCCTCTACCATTTTTTGTCAGTAACAAACATTTCCAATATCAGTACATGGCATTGCCAGCAAAGATATTGAAGATAAGCTTCTATTTTTCACATAGTATTGACAACTGTATGAAATATCACCAAGTAGATACACACTTGTCAGCACTTCAAATCGGTTTATCAGCAGTTAGTATCGTTTTTGGCTCATGCAGAGACAAAACAGGCCATGGAGATTGAAAGAACATCGATATTCACTTTACATGTATCTAGCGCCTATGACAATGTTAGCTTTTTTTGTCTGAAATATAAAGTCAGCTTAGACAAGATATTTCACTCCTAGTTACTGCAAAATAGCAAACATTGATACGAGGAATAAGATTAAGAATACAATTGTATACAGATATACTAGTACGTTTTTGCACAAGTCAGGAAGTTGTTAAAATCTGGAAGACAACAATGCAGTTGAGGATGTACTCAACAATTTGTGCTTCACATATCACCACAGACCCTATCGGCTATAGGAACTCAACCACATCCTTACCACAGAAATGGCTCTGGAGGCCACCAAAGGCTGTCATCATCCGAGTTTTCTGACTCGCCAAAAAAAGCCTTCTTCCGCTGTCTCATACTAGCTCCCAAAGTTGCAAACATCTATGACTTATGTCTGACTGACTATATGCACAACCAAAGATCTTTGTCGAAGTTTGCGTAGAATCTTGTAAATGTAGATGCCAGGTTACATGTTCCAACCGTCAGTGTACACCATAACAGGATCGGTATCTCAAATGTAATAAATGCAGAAATGACATCTTCTGGCTTCTTTCTCTCCAAGGAATTTCTTATTACGTTGTCATCACACCAACAGTAGACAGCGCTCCTAGACAGGAAGGAGGGTCATTCTGCTTATCCAAATCAGGGCTCTGGGTTAGCTAAAAAGGTGGCAATTTAGATATGAATCTCACTTTATTTTGTTACACACTACCAGGAAACTGTCAGGGGGATATACCACAATATAGGCCGTCAGTTCTACACAGAGTAAGGAGCAAACATCCAGTGGTGTGTCAAATTTTGATATGATTGGCACATGCGTTACAAAGTTACTGTTTTAAACTGAGGAAAAACTATAATGAAATATACTATACAGAACAGACTATCTGCATATTCTAAAGGCATATTACATTGTTATCACATACACTATTAAACAGGAAAAAATACAACTACATGTAAAAATACCAGACGTTAGATTGGAACGGGTTTACCATCTAATAAAGATCTAACACAGAGTTAAGAAGCAAACTAATTCTGTTTTCTGACAACATCAGATTACCTGTAACAAGTGCGAGTACCAGGAGTTACCATCATTACTATTACAGTGGTAAAATGTACAATGCAGCATTATAGTCATCCTTACCAAAGAAAGGCAAGAGCGACAGCCTGCCACAGCTTTGCATCCCCCATCACGCAGTCTCCAAAATTACCTACAGTGCAGGACCACTGCTCATCACAAACACAATTCCCTACAGAGAACAATCTAATCTTCACCAATCAGCACAATGTGATGCACCTAATGTTTGGTGGCACATCCCAGCGACCCTTACCTTAGGAAGCTGAAGCTAAAGTCAGGGAAGGGAAACCGAGACATGATAAACCCAATTGGATGATGCTGTAATGAGATTTCTTGGTCGGCGTTATGATGTTGTCGCTGTCCTCTCTCTCCAAAGATGGCTGATGATTAGATTAAGTCAGGAATCACTGAATATCTAATTGCAATAATGCAAGAATGACACAATAATGCAATCAAGCCATGGCGAGATGTAGCATTGCGATATTGTTGTTAGCCTGTCACTCTCCGTTGATGCAAGCGCCTGTCACTTAGTTGGGATAACAAAGTTACAAAAAGTTGGGATAAGTTTGCTTTGTAAGTTTTTTGTTTGATAATAAGCAGAAATATAGTATTTCAATACAGGAGAAAACATAGATGTCTGCTATTCCCATATCATATTCATTCCACTCTATTTCAGCCTCAAATCCATTTCTTTGTTTTGTAATTTGTGGAATGCAATGTACAACGATGTTGGAAAGATCATAGGAATGTGGGCTCTTCCTTGTGTATAATTGTAAATGCTTATCATTCTGTCTAGTACTAATTTCACACCTCCTGAAATTGATGGCAGCCTTTTGGAACAAATGCCTTGTGTCCAACAGTTACTGTTGGAAAGGGTACAGACAAATTGACAAGGAGGGGCAACACAAGACTAATGGGCCAATGTTTACATACCCCTCCCAGGCCACATCATTTAGCTGTAAACATCTAGTAGATGGGGAGGGTCTCTGAATACCACTGGCTGATAATGAGGGTATTCATGATGGGGAAATCCACTTATAGTTATAGTTAGAGATTCCGCTTAACATCGTAATGCGCTACATATGCACTGCTGTGAGTAACTGATGTCACTGATCAGTGAATTTTCACTCTACCGATCAGATACATAATCTAATATGTGGTCTATACATGTGAGAAATTGAATTTGTGTGCATTTCAAGATGTATATCCCTCCAAAACCCTGATCCGACACTAATCCTAATGTGTTTCAAAGCAAAGCAAGTAAGTTTTATCCCCTCACCCCCCACCCTCCAAAAAAATCAAAACATGAACTCGAAAGGCCAGCAACAACTTGAGCAAATTCACTCAAGATACATACCCCATGATCATTCAGCACCCTGAAGGCCAGGAAGTTACGGATTTAGAGAGATCGATGATCAGCGGTTGGTTTCACTGCACGCTGAGATCAAACAGATAATCCATCAACAGTTTTAATTAACGCACAGATAGTTAACCACAAATCAATGAACTCTTCCATCGACCTACAACGCATGCGCACTGACCCACGAGCGATACTGTCGCGAGGCATCATGGGACGTTCTCGTACAATCTCGTTATTTCTCGTGAATTCTCGCGGTAATGCTTGTAGAATCTCGGGAATACTCGTTAAATCTCGCGACGAAGCTTTGTGTGGCAGCACAGAGATTCGTCTGTCGTCTGTGTCACTGGGAGGGGAAGATTTCTCCCGATGGTCATGCTCATGCTAACGTCAAGCTTTCCCTAGCGGTCATGTGCAATTTAGGAAGGTTTTAAAGAGCTCTGCAATTATCACTAGAGAGTCGTCAGAGACAGTCTTTCTCCGGGTATCCAGTTGCTGAAAAGAGGAAGTTCGCGACTGCCAAGCCACCCCCACCATCGTCGTCGTCTGGGACAAAACAAATTTATCGTAACCAACTTTTTCACAAGAGCGGGGAGGAAACAAGGTACGGTGGAGGCGAACAACTTCCCACAGGGTGCCGACATGTCGTCGGTGACCACGATGGCGTTACCTGGCGCTGCAGTGGGCGGTGGGGCAGGTAAGTCCCGCTATAAGCGAGTGTGGAGGGCGGGGATCTTCAGCCCTCCCATCATCTGACAAATGACCATTCATCATACCATTGTCTCAGACAGAGGATACCTTCCGTGGGACATTCAGCAGTTTGACGTGTATTAAAATCTCACGTCAGACTCAATATTGTAAGGAAGTGCCAATGATTTTACGATTTTTTTCACGAAACGGTAACGCTTCAGGTTGAAGTAAAAATTGTCAAAACAAACGTCTAGTGCTCTCCCAGTTGTCAGTAAAATGGGATGTTTGGTTGTTCCCAAACTTCCTGACGCTCTCTGATCAAACACTACAAGAAGACAAAAACTTTTGAAAAATGTGGTCCACAGATTTTTGGATGCTAAATATTTGCAAGATATATTTTCTATCAAAAGAATTAAAGTTGTGATCAAAACGTTGCGCCGCCTGGGGGCGCAAGTTTTGAAGTTACAAAATACAAGTGGAATTGGGTCAAGGGTGAGAAATAAAAACTGCGTGTTTACCCGGGCATTGTTCCGAGCACAACTTAAAGTCCATCTTGTAGAAGACAAACAACCTAGGTAAGATTTCCACAGTTTCTGTGTGTTACGTTGGTAGTTTGGACTTCTCACAAAGCATATCAAATGTGATTTTGAATCAGTATTTTTTTTGTACATCATACCACTAAATGAGCACAATATGCATCATTACTCTATTCGGAAAGTATTCCTTGTTTGAAGAAAACCACACCCTGAGCACATTAAAGAACCCAGCACACAATTTGTAGACAAGAATCAGAGTCCATCTTGGTGTGAGTGGATCAAACCTATTTGTCTGTTTCTTACAGCTTTAAAACTGTGTGTGTTAAAGTTCAACTTAAACCTTAGATGATTTAAAAAGAAAAACCTATTTTGTAGAGGAAATTCAGGAATAATAATTTAAATATGATAACCAGATTCAGTAAGGACAACCTGTGGCACACAAAAGAGATTAACACTGTAGTCACAAAAGAAAGGTATGAATCTATGATTTTGAAGCACATGGTGAATTCAATAAATTCTATATCATAGTATATGACTGTGACAATTTGCAACTTTATATATAAAACTGCATCACAATCTAAGTGTTGCATTTATCAAACCACAAGGCATAGACAAAGCCATGCATAATAATGCATTCATAAAAAGTTGTTATAATATTATATGGTGGGCATGGGTGCACAAACAAATAACAAATTGTAATGTGAGTAAATTGGTACAATCAGCTATAGAGCTTCATGTACATGTATTTGTTGTACCAATATGACAACCTTGATTGTACTTTTTGCTGCATTTCATAGTAACTTTGTAAACTTAACATTAGTAGGCCATGACTACCTTGTCACAGTTCATGCTTGCAGACCCCTCCCAGTCCCAGGCCTGTTGCTGAAGAATTTTGTTATGGTCTTGGTTTGTTGAAAATGCTATCTCACACTTTCATGTGTCTTTGAAAGTTCCTTCTTGTGCAGTATGTATCTAAAGGATCCACATATTACAATAGTTAGCTCAAGATGAAGTTATGTTTCTTTTTCAGTGTTCAAGGCTTGTGTACAGGCCCTGAGAACTATCGTTATATGTACAATTACAGTTGCATGCAAAATTATTCAACCCCCTTCACATGTTTGCTATTTTGGCAGAATAAAAAACATTACAGCTGCAAACTAGTACCAAATCATAGGACTGGTGAACAACTAGTTTATTACAATTCATTACAAGAGCAAAAGTCAAGATTTTATTGCATAGTTCATCCAAATATGCAAATTTCCTAGAAAAAGCAGGTTGCAAAATTATTCAACCCCCTACAAGGATGTGTCTTTAGGTCTTCTTGTAGCACCCCTTAGCTGCAACTACCTACTGCAGGCAGGATGATAGCCTGTCACAAGCTTCTGGCAGCACTCTTTGGGACTTTGGGCCCATTCCTCTTGGACGATGGTCTCCAACTCAGCAATGTTCTGAGGCCTATGTGTCACAACAGTGTTCTTCGGATCCCACCAGAAATTCTCAATTGGGCTCAACTCTGGAGACTGTTATGGCCACTCTAGAACATTCCAACTTTTTTTCTGTAACCAATCCTTCGTGGATTTTGATGTGTGCTTGGGGTCATTGTCTTGGCTGGAATGCCCAATGATGCCCCAGCTTCAACCTCTTTTTGGGTCTGCTTACATTTCTGACCAGAATTCAGCAGCCACAGCAATAATCCCGATATGGCATGTGGACAAAACCCCTAGGCTTATATCAAAGGACCTGGAAACCAATTTGGCTCAAGGAGGAACTGGTGTTGTAGTGGACATAGTATGCCACGTACTTCATACTGAAGATCTCAATGCCCAGAACCCCAAAAACCCACACCGTTGCTGAGCCCACGCAACAAGAAAAGACAACTCCAGTATGCTCAAACCAACCTGTCATAGCCACAGACGTTTTGGCATGCGTTTCTATGGTTTGATGAAACAAAACTTGAGCTCTTAGGTCCTATGAATAAGAAGTATGTTTTGCGCAGGAAGAGTGAGGCGTACGCGGAGAAGAACACCCTGCCTATCGGGAAGCATGGTGGTGGGACTGTGATGCTGTGGGGGTGTGTTGCTTCTCATGGTAGTGGGTATCTCCACCGTGTTGAAGGCACTGTGGGTTCAAGCAAGTACCAGGACATCAGTGTTTCCGCCAGAGGGGCGTCCACCCGTCCAATGACGGTCTCATTTCGTTTTGGACGGCTTGAACGTAACCAGAGGCCGTCCTCATAAAAAAATTGCGCCCCACATTTTGCCGAGAAATCTGTACAAAGTCGATAAATGTAAACCGCAGTTTTTTGTTTTGTATTGAAGCTAGAGGCTTAGGGGACGCCGTCCACAGTCAGAAAGCCGCTCACTGTTTGTTTTCCTATTGTTATGGTTGTTGACAATGTGTGTCGGCGGCCTTTTGCGAATTTGCCCGGTCGAAAACTTGGCGGTAGGTCGATCTCACTATAAGTATAACACTACAAACTAAACTTTGTTATTGGGAGAAATAAGACAACACACTAACTTTGTCTAGATTAACAACTTTAGTCTCTGTTTTCATCGTAAATCATCGTAAACAAAACAAAACACAATCAGAAACATGTGCCCACCGGCCCGGGTACTCGGCACGGGAATTCCCCGACCTCGTTCAAGTTCGTTATCGGCAACACAGCGGAAAAAATAAAGTGTTCACATAAGAGGTGCTGGACGTAAAAAACATCAAGTATAACTTTGGTTCCTTTTGATATGAGTTTTGAGCCCGCAAAATGTCCGAAAACGGCAGAAATTTTCGGGATAAATGCGCTCCAATTTAAATCAAAATGGCGCTCGAGAGCTTGTTGTTTATCCTGGCCAATCACAGCGCTAGTTTCCCATGACGTCGCTAGCATTCCCAGATCTCGCGAGAAGTCGCCGCGGGAGATTGCGGGATTTCGGCCGCCATTACGCACATTGCCGCCGATAGACGATGTTTTTCGTCATTTCTGAACGCAAATTTCTCGATCTATGGAAGGTTTTAGATGATTTATAAGTATACCACAACATAAAATACAATATATACAAATGTTATTTCTTTTTGGAAAGTCCAAGAACCGTTTCGGGAACTTTTTAACATACCGGTACACAGCACAAATCAAAACATCCTTGTTGTTACGGCACTGAACTTTATCGGACGTTAGTTGTTTTGTTTTTTCTTGCGAATTTTCGCGGTTTTACAATTGAATGTAATTTTCGCGGTTTTACAATTAAAATTAATTTTCGCGGTTTTTTAATTAAATTTAATTTTCGCGCCCCAAGGTGGACGGCCTCCCAGCTGAGGTCTGGCGGAAACACTGCAGGACATTTTTGCCAAGAACGTCAGCAAGTCCTTGAAGTTGTAAAATCTGGGGCATCATTGGACATTCCAGAAGACAATGACCCGAAGAACACATCAAAATCCACAAAGGTGTGGTTAGGGAGAAAATGCTTAAATGTTCTTGAGGAGCCATAACGGTCTCCAGAGTTGAGAATTTCTGGTGGGATTCGAAGAACACTGTTCTGGCACATAGGCCTCAGAACATTGCTGAGTTGGAGACCATCGTCCAAGAGGAATGGGCCCAAAGTCCCAAAGAATGCTGCCAGAAGCTTGTGATAGGCTATCATCCTGCCTGCAGTAGGTAGTTGCAGCTAAGGGGTACTGCACGAAGACCTAAAGACACATCCTTGCAGGGGGTTGAATAATTTTTGCAACCTGCTTTTTGTAAGAAATTTGCATATTTGGATGAACTATGCAATAAAATCTTGACTTTTGCTCTTGTAATGAATTGTAATAAAAAGCTGTTCACCAGTCATATGATTTGGTACTAGTTTGCAGCTGTAATATGTCTTATTCTGCCAAAATAGCAAACATGTGAAGGGGGTTGAATAATTTTGCATGCAACTGTAGTTTTACTTTTTTAGCAGTGAGTTACTGTCTCAACTTTGACAATCATAGAAAGTCTCTAGTCTCCTACCTAGACAACAAACATACTGCATTAGAAGTGGTGCTTAATAAACTTCCTTCATACAAACAGCTAATAAAAACAATCTATATTGATTAAGTGAGGAATCATTGGATGTGATTAATTGGCTTCCAATTATCACTACCATGATAAGGTTAGTTGCAATGGGTTCAACCAAGGATGGGCTCTGTTCACTATACATATGGCATGGAGACCAACAATGTACTTTTTGTCTTGAGAACAAAAAGAAGAAAATTCTTCTTTATAATTATATTACACATATCTGAATATATGGATCTGTCATCTGTCACAAACAAAAAGAAAGTTGCTTCATACACTTGTCTGATCTGATTATGATTTTTTTGTAGAAAACACTCTGAATATGTGCTAAGTATGAAAGAAAAGATACTTATCAAATTGCCTATATTTCAAAGTACATGTAATGTTACTGTGCTAATTGTTTAAACAGTTCTACCTTCGGTAGGAATTGCTGCCTGCAGTTATGTAGATAGTATCTGCTTTGTGTGGAAACGTGAGTAAATATGTACCCAACAGTTTGTTCAAGGAGCTAAACAAGCTACCAATCTGTACAGGTATGCACAGGTGTTTGCATACCTCCTACCCCAGTCCCTGTGCCTGGTATCTAACTAAACAATAAGATAGCCCACTTTCAACAGTACATGTTGAAGGTTTTGATTAGTTGTTTGTGGGCCAGGCTATGTTATGTGGGGAATTTCCATAGGTATGTAATTTTTGCATCACCAAAAGAAGAAAAAATTACACACAAATTTCCCACTTCACAACGCTGATGTTCCTGAGCAGCCATTGTAACCCTTCTCCTGTTGGGTAAGTTTCTGTCCCTCACTGAGTTGAACATGTAATCTGGTAATGGTTGTTCTGGTGGCTATTGATCAAGGGGAAAAAAAAATACACTCCCCTTCTTGGCATATCACATGGCCCTTTTTATGTATCACTGCTGTATCACAAATACCTGGCATTGTGTTGATTAGGGAGTTTTGTATCTTTGCCTCTTGCACCGGGTCGCAACAATGTTCTCAACAAGTGTAGGTGTGCACGTAAGCATATTGAGCAAACAAATATCGCAAAAGAATTACAATATTCTTACTTGTATTTTTGTCATTGACAAATGAAAATTGTAATCATGTTCGAAGAGGCGGGACTTTATTTGTGCACCTGCTGTCTGTGCAACGAACCATGACCACATTGTTTTGGAAATGTGTCAGTGACAAGGTTGATTTATTAGCAGATGGTGTGTGGATGACTGCTTGATCAATGGAAACCCCAGTGAAATCATTGTTATCTTCATACCTATTTCTTTTTGTGTCATGATTGAATGTACAATATGTATTGATGACATTTTAAGCATGTTATCTCAAGTCTGTCAATGAGCAGTAATGATGAATTGAGTAAATGAAGAAGGCTAGCAAACTTAGGTGCCCATTTCAAACATGATGGGTGTATTGAGAAATGTGGCCACTGTTTTGATCCCCAGTTATTTTCTGGTATGACCTGAAGCATTTTCCTAGAATTAGTAAAATGTGTCAGGGAATTATAATATAAATTACTGAAAAAGCTCCATGTAGCTGCATCGAATCATACACGTAACATCTACATGTATTGTCCTTGGAATGTGTCTAGATATATAATGGCCAATAGAAATTGGCACCTGCTTGATATTTGAGTGATTGGCCTTCTGGCCTTGCTGACATACCTTATACATGTTGTAAATGTGTAATGAGGGAAATTTGTGGCAGACAGGTGGGTGACATGAATTGGATCATGTGGTCCTCAAACTTTGAGTCAAACATTGGTATTGAAGTTGGCAAAGTTGTAGTTGCAAAAGTGCCAGATACATACTTGTTTTCTTAAATCTAGAATGTGGCCAATTTGCACTTAAGTACAAGTATGTATGTCTTATGTTATTTTGAAAGAAATGAAAGCTATTCCTCCTTTGCCAAGGAAGAGGTGACTGCTTGGGCAGGTTTGACTGTACTTTGTATCGTATATGAATAGGAAGCAGAAGTTGATTTGATCAGATATACAACAGGGCCTGTCCTCGCCCTTGGTGTTTGAACCACTAAAAGTATTGTCAGGCACAAGGTATTCCATGCATGTACAGATGTTGAAATTTTGATCATCCCTGTCATAACAGTCTTTGCTCATAAAGAGAGATGATTGCTCTCTGCTTTAGCCTTTAGGCCCAAGAGACCTTAGCTTAGCATGCCAAGCCTGGAGAACCCAGCTGCCATGTTCAATTTTAGAGCATTGTAATTTGCATGCATGCATTCAAGAGTATTAGGCTTATCTCAGATTACTGTATTTGTTGCTCCATCATGCTTAAAAAAATCCACCATCATTCCTATTCACTGTAACATACAATTACATGGAGTAAAACTAATTTCCTTGTGTGAAACAGTCAATATTAAAGTTGGTCAGGCACTTGTGTAATGAATAATGAACAAATATGTTACAAATTACTGCAGGCAAAATAGTTGGCCTTTCAACCTTTAGAAATAGCCTGTGGTTGCTGTTCAACACCAAAGTAGTAATTGTTCCTCAGAGTATTCAAGGTTAAATTGATAAAGATTGGAAATAGGATCGTGTGAATTTAGAAAATGCATGATGTTGTTGTTAAGCATGAAAAATTTGTTAATAAATGAAGGTTTGGGCGTGCGGTTTTATTTTCACATTGCCTTTTATGTGCCCCTTTCATCCCCTCCTTTCATGAGCCTCTGTCAAATTACATTCGGTTGTATAATTCATTTATGGAAGGCCAGTATGCCAGGAGAAGTGTTTGTTGTCATAATAAGGTTTTTAGTATGCGCGTACATGTTCCGCCAGTTCAGCCAGGCCTGGAGCTGATTGTCAATATTCTCTGGCACGTTATGGAAGCAGTATTTCAGTTGCAAGAGGGGGATGTGCACCGAAGGAATAATTCCTCTCCATAGATCCAATTTAGATGTATGAAAAATTGGGATGATTAATCGATATTGAGTGCAAAGATGCTTTAAACCAAATGATGTACAAAGGCATTCCTTTAGAAGAATTATGCTTGACTTTGAAACATAAATGCTGCGGACCCCTGTTGGGTCTTGTTAATGGTTTAACCCAGGGATTCTGTTTATACACCATGATCACGTCGTTCACAACCACCACCTCCTGCATGAATCCAGTCCCTTGCAACTACAGCTGAAGCCATCTTGCATGCTCACTCCTTCAACCTTTACCTGCCAGACTCCCTCCAAACCACCCACCAGACCTTCCCAAATAGTCTGTTGTACCCCTGGAACTTTTGTGAGTTTGAACTTCCTTATTGTCTAGAGCTGTATGTGCATGTTCCTGTCAGTGTTGTTACTGGAGCTGATTCAGTTATGTGCATTTTATCATGACAACTGGTAACCCAAATGCATGCCTGTAATATTATACCATCTACATAATAGCCCCTTCTGCGAAGAACTTGGCCTCAGGAAACCATGCAGAAGAACAGTAAAATCTGCTTGTAATGTTATTCCTGTATAGATCTATATACTTTGATAATGCAAGATTTTTTTTACATTTTGTTAGAAATTTTATTATGCATCTGTTAGTGTTACTCGGCAGTGTTCCTGTATTTACTGTACCGGGCTATTATGCTTTGAGTTTAGATTCTTAGGGTGCAGTCACACGAGCTTGTTTACATCCAAGTATATGTATACAACAATGTATATTCAAATCCTTATAACGTCCATATTATATTTTGCCAATATGCAGCCATATGGTAAAAAATTTGTGTGATGCACATCTTGCGTATGAATAACGATTCCATTGCGTATGAGGTGCACAACACAATTTTTTTAGTGCAAATAGGTGCGTATGCGTTCTGCGTTCCGAGCATATTTCAGATGCTCCCAACTTTCGCTGATCGTGTGCCTGACCGCATTTTAGATGTATGTCAAGTGTATTCCAAGCTTATTTTCAATTGATTTAAAAGAATGGCCTTGACCCGCTGTTTCTATTACTAGTGCAGATTCCAGACCGTGATCATCAAACTTATGTCATCATTGGCCGCAGAAATGTGGATCAGCTATCATGTTCTTACCAAATCTCTAGTGCACCCTGGGTGTTTGTCGCATACGCTATCTACACACTATCTGTGCGCTTGCGCTTGCCATGCATTGCTAGTAGTAGGTAAAATGCACTGCTTGATTGTAGATCAAACCGTGCTAATTCGTGCAGTATGTTGGCATTGTGCGTTGTATCTTTGCTGCACGTACGCTATGTTAATAACTTTTGCTGCTCAGAGCTCGTACCGCGATATCAGCGAATCATTACATATGAAGCGTGGACTCATACTAGTTATAGCATACTCGTGCCACACTCGTCCTGTGTGGGACTGATGCACTACATGCATGTATAGTATATTGTGATAGTATGGCCATATAGCAAGTAACTTTTATGGATGACTGCAGACTCCAAAAATAATTAGAGAGGGAAAAAAGATAGGTAAAAATCAAGATGGCTGAATTTTCAAAAGAAACATCATAATTTTGCATGTTAAACAAGAATTGAAGCAACAAAATAATGTAGACTCTACTACAGCCTATGAGTCTTCTATTCCTGTATTCTATGAGTCTTCTATTCCTGTATTCTAGAAGTGCACAAAAAAAGTGGCAATAGTGTGGTACACTGGTAGTACCAAGTTGGCAATTATACATGACTTTATTTAGTAATATACAACTACAGTCATGACTACCACACTAGTGTCACTTCTACAACTTAGTTAAAGTACAATCAAGGCTACAACACAACATATTTTGGTACTTTCTCAATATGTTGACCATCTCTGGAGGGGAATGTTTTTTCTTCAAAATCAGACAAAAATTAATGAGCTGCTGATAAAATGTACTTTCTGAGGCCCATGTTTTAGCAGCGGTTAAGTTATATTTGGCACCGTCGGCGAGTGCTTCTTCTTTTTATTGCCGGTAACGGTAAACGGTAAACCGTAGGTGTTTCTGTTTGTACCCAATAGCTGTATTTCACATGACCATATATAGTATGGAATAAATGCACCTCAGCCCACTTCACCACAGCCTAGTGTCATTAAAGTAGGGTACAACTGACGTCACTCCATCCAGAGTACTAATCAATCAGGTGTCCTTTTGGAACTTTCCATTTTGAGCTAAATGTCAAAAGATTAGCTACTAAATATAGAAAGAACGACATATTCATTCTAACAGGATATATATACGAACAAATCCATTTGATCAGAGTCGTTGCTAGACTCCGAGCCATGGTAGGAAGGTTCATGATAAACGTTAGCATTAACCTATATCTATGTTACTTACCTGTTGTGCACCAGTTTGTGTCTAATTTGCCAATTCATTCAGCACTTTCATAGAATGAATACTGTACTGAAATTTTGTTTTTCATTCAGATCCATGTTAGTACTACTACTAGTTCTTAGTTTTTTCTCATATTTTCCCACCATTGTTGAGTAGATAAAAAATTTCTCATGCATGCATTCAATAGAAATTGTTTCACTTGGATAGAAAAGGTTGGATTTTTTAAATTGGGTGCTATGTATTTCCATAGCATTTTTACTATTCTCAGGCTTGTGATATTATATTTCTATTTTCAAAAAGGTAGTATGGTTTTCTCCTGAACCAGTACTTAAATAACATCTTTCAAGTAGTTATGATTCCTTCAGTTGCCTGCAGTTTGTGGACCTCATTTTCTCAAGGTAGTTCTTTCTTTCTTTCGGGTTGACTTTGTGTCGTTTGTATGGTGGATGTTTTGTCTTTGTAATGTTTGCCCAGATTTCCACAACTTGTAAGGCATTACATACCAGTTTTGTACAAGCTGTATAAGACAAGACTGATAGGAACTTGATCCACACATACCAGGAAGGATCCCTACTACATATTGTAGAGTGTGGTGGGTTCTTTAACAAAGCTCAAAATACATTTTTGGATGAACTTGTGCAGGTGCAGATGAAAAAATACTTGCACTGTTAAATATGCTCAAAGTGTGGTTCCCTTAATATAGGACTTCTGCTTTACATCCCACTCAAGGGAATGACCGTGAACAACGCTAGGTACTCCTTTTCAAATTGTGTCTTTCCTAGGGGCACAATTTGGGACCTGCTAGAGATTCGACAAAAATGTAACATGCCACTATTTGATGTATTTTTTCAGGTGAGGAGGCCCCATCTTCCTCATCCTCACAAAGTGTGGTGTCACCAGACCCCACAGGGCAGCAGAGCCGCAAGAGGAAGCAAGGCATGAAGGAGTGAGTACTGTACGGTACCCACAAGTGTGCTGAGTGTTACATGTTGAGTCTGGGCTACACACGCTTTTATTCCCATCCTACATGTAAAAGAAGGAATGCACATACAAGCTGACAATGGTAAAATACATGTCTGGTATAGGACAGAACACATTGCACTCAGAATTTTGTAGAAAAAGGCTGCCTGCCACTTTACCAAGATGTTTAAGGAATCGTAAGTTAGTTTCTGACCAATGGCAAAGTGTGCCCAAGAAATGGGCTAAATGTACGTTTTCAACCCTGAATCCACATACATTTACATTGTATCACAAGATGAAAATAGCTGCCAACAACTTCAATATTTGACCTTGCCAAGTCTACAAAAGTTAGTACACATTCTTTGCTATAGTAAAAGGTGTGGACTGAGTGGAGTGGTCAAAATTTTATATATACTGGCTCAGCAATGATTTGGCCTCCATGACATTCTGATGGACAACACCTTTAGATTTGATGTTCTGACTGTAAAGCATAAAGGACTGTTGAAATCATGACCATGTAAAATTGACATATCCAGCATCTGTCCACAAGAAAGAAATGCAATATGTGTGTGTGTGTGTGTGTGTGTGTGTGTTTACTATGTGTGTATGTCCCTGTTTGTGTGTGTATACTGTGTGTTTTGTTGCCTCTCACAGTCCCAATTTATATGTGAGGTATGTGGAGAAAAAGGCAATAGGTCAAAGTGGATTGATGTGAGCTACTCTT
Source organism: Branchiostoma floridae (assembly GCF_000003815.2). Classification (NCBI taxonomy): domain Eukaryota; kingdom Metazoa; phylum Chordata; class Leptocardii; order Amphioxiformes; family Branchiostomatidae; genus Branchiostoma; species Branchiostoma floridae. The sequence goes on along the minus strand of NC_049980.1, from coordinate 19,530,188 downwards.
AGAAAAACACTAATGAAATACCCCATGTCGAACTGCAGACAAAAAAAATCATGCGGCATGCATCCTGGTAACTTGTTATGTATGAATTTATTGTGTTGTTTTGCTGGATGCAAACCTATGTCATTACATTGTACAAAAGATAGTCATGACTAAGGATCAGTCTTATGTCGTTCATGGCTCATGAGAACTGGAATTTGCACAATTCACCTAGACAAATGGATAGTGGTAATAGAATGATAAATAGTACTGCTACCTTTCATGAAAAGGCTAGATGCAATATCTAAGCCTTATTTCATTTGACGTTAGGTGATGCATACCGTATGCAAAGGTGAGTATTTTAGTAAGAATACTATGTATTGTTAAGTACATGTTCATGTAATAAGCATGAATAGGCCACACCAATTTTATTTGTTGCTTCTCGGAACCCGACCCTATTTTTCCTGATTTGAAAAAAAAATGGCCACACCTCGTGTTGACAAAATTTCACTGCTTCTCCTATCTCAAATAAACTATGGGCCTCAAATTCCTGCAGCGCTAATGTACATTAGTACTTGTGAGGCATCGAAAACTTTGCCGAAAACAGCGATGTCTTTGTAGCGAAACAGACGATAAGTCTTCAGTGTCCCATTCACAAGTTTTTCCAGACAATGCCGACAGCAAAATATGAAGCTGCTTGGCCCAGCAAAGCCACAAATTTTTGGTAAATAATCCAGAAAGCCCCTAAATTTGGGAAGCATTTCAGTAGAAAATCTAAAAACTATTACTTGTTAAACCTGTTGTTAACTTGAGTATTAGCCCCTCAATCTCTCCTGCCCCCGCCTTTTTGCAAAATTTTATTTAATTTTTTTTTCCGACTGACCTATCCAATTTTTTCTGAAAAAATCTGAGAAGCAACAAATAAAACTGGTGTGGCCATAGTGTATTTCTTACCTTGAGCAAATAGAGCCTTGTAATCCCTTTTGAAAACAGTAAAGAAATCCATCAGTTTATCTGATGTTACAATACATTACAGGGTATGACTTCATTGGTATAAGCCCAACAGGAATGGGAGGGAAATAATTCTGTTTATGAATGTATTGACCATTGGGGACCCCTTATTGTGGATCCTGCTGCACCTAAGTAGCCAGTTTTATGCAAAGCCACGTCCTGTAAGGTATGATGGATATACAGGCCTATATGCTGTGCCCTCTCTTATACCAGGGGTCACAAGGAAGTGTAGAATTGGCGGTTTTTCACATAATGGTCACTGAAGAAAGTTTTCAAAAGTCGTTAAATCCGATGATATAGCTTCCCAAGCTGTGAAATGTCTACACAGGTAATAGAAGTTTGATCTATGATTGAACCTTTTCACCCCACACGCCACCCAGCACATGTATATCCTCCTCACACATCCACAGCCATTATTCTCCATTGTCTGTTTCGCTCAAGGACAGTAACTGTTTCACAGTTCTGCAGGCAGGAGGTTAGCCAACAGCTACCCAGGTCATTCTCAACATGCATTATAGCTCTGGAACAAATGCTGCAGCATTTCTGTGACTTAAAAACTTGTTCTTAGTGTTGGTTTAGTGTTATTAGTTTTACTGTAAAATGTTCATAGCACCTACAATGTAATTAAAAGTATAAGCTGTTACAGTAAAACATGCTGCCTCTAATGTACTTGTGATCAATCAGAGCATTGTAGCACAAGCCAACACACATTTTTTTAACAAGTCTTGGGAGTTGTTACACCAGATTCTGGTACTATAGGAATGAAAACTTTATAATTGAAAATTTTCAGATTTACCTTAGTTCGATAGTAGATAGACTAACATGTAAGTAGTAAGTATCAATCTGTCTAACCCACCTTAAATGTGGCTCTCAATGTCATTGCGTGTTGGAAAATTTATTCAGGTTCATAAGTAATCTTTCATCGGAGGAGGGGATTTGTGCTTGATCTAACTGCGCTTACTGCAGAATAAGTATTTTGTGATAAGTATATAATTATTTGAAGAATAAACTGGAGAGCAACCTATCCCAGGAATAAAGAAGACTGTTAGAAGGGCACAATGAAACAATTGGCAAAGAGGATGTATTTGTCATGGGATAAAAATAGGGATTTCCAGCAAAGGTGACAAAACAGTGTACCGTATCACAATGTTTCTATCTACAGTTTATTGTAAGGTAAACTAGTCATCTACTATTATGAGAGCTGAAGCAGATGTAAACAAAGGAGAAGTTTATCATTACTAAAATTTTCTACATTACAACAAAGCCTACCTGTGTTCAATGCAGCCATAGGATACCACATAAAGTGTGCTTTTGAATTTAGTTTGAATGAATGCAGTGCTCATTGTACAACAGTTGTACAAGGGACAATGTACATGTTTCTCAAAAGCAACAATTCTAACAGACTAGTCTTATCTACATATTTATGGAAACACTAGTAGCTAAGTGCCAAGGGCAAGTACTAACTTCAAGTAACGAAATTTAACATTTTGAAAATCATTTCTTTCTGTTTTGACCCCATTTCTTTGCGACCTTTTCATTTGACCTAAGGTTATTTCTTATTTTGCAGGGGAGAGTTTGATGACGATGATTACAGCCAGGGTGGGTCACACTCACAGGGCACCAAGTATGCCAGGTGAGGTCAAAGGTTGAAGGTCACCTCTTTGGTAAAGCACAAAGTCGTCAAGCTTCAGTACTCGTTTTTCTCTTCAGAACCTCACCTGATCAGACAGTAGAGCAACCATCAAGTGTACAAAGTGGCTTCTCGGTGTGTGCTTTTATATGTACTTTTGCACTGCTTGAGCTGAGCAAAAGTGAACATGTTCATTACGCAACCGTGATTTCTTATATCTGTTCCTCTCTGAACTTTCTTCCTTGACCTTGCAAAAGAAAAGTGGTAACTGTGATGTGGCTCTTCCTTGTTATGCTCTTTTGCACAATTCTTTCTCTTCATATTCACATAAGACCATTGTCCTATGCAGAGATGAATCCACATCGTAGAAACTCCTCTGATTCACCTCTGCTCTTCTGGCCTGCCTGATTTACTATTTACCTGTCATGCCTATAGTATAGATGAGCCTGCCCTGGTGTAACATTGTGTATGTTCATAGACTATCAAATTGGTCATGGATATTAATGAGCTTGCCTTAATTAGAACAAGCTTTCCCTCTGGACAACACAAAGGCATCCTCTTTGATTGGCTGACAGCTGGTTAGTAGCAATGCTTATAAGAGTGGAAATGGGGGGCAGGCAAGCAGGATCAAACTTAGCAGAGTTCTATGTCATGGGTTCAAATCACCATTGGAGAATTCACAAGATACACATAGAGCATTGCATGTAGTAATGTTTAGGCCAAGGTGAAATTTTGAGCAGTTAAAGTTAACCTCTGAATGAATGTTTCAAATCCTTATATGCATGAGAGATGAAATAACAAAAAGAATAGCAGGCTACTCAAGGTCGTCATTGCAATTAAAGGCAAATTCGTGATCCGTTATTTGACTATATTTGATTGAAGAGAATTTAGTTCTTCAACATATCATGTAAAGAACAGGAATTACCCTTGGCTGCTGTACAAAATTTCTTATGAAGACAATCAGTTAGCTGGTACACATAATTTCATAAGTCTAATCTTGCATCAACCTCTGCATTGTCTACTTTCCAGTTTTGATAGCACTACTGTGATAGAATTATGGTGTCTCATTGCTTTACTACATCTAATCATATCGCTTGCCCCATCTTTACCTCTGCTATGTGGCTTGCTTGCTGGTGTGATGATGTCTCACTTCTTGGTGTTAGGTATTAGTTAGCCTCCATACATACAGACATACATACAACATTGTGATCAACATTGTGTGTGGTTGCAATTGATCAATCTCCACTATCTGGTCTAAATTTCTGGTATAGACAGAATATTTGTATGTTGCAAGGTTTCTCTATATATCATCTTTCAAACTATTAGTTTCCTCGCAGTTTTTCCTGAAATCAACATCAAGAGAAAAAACTGGTGTGTGATGTTTCAGTTTGTGATCTCAATATACTTTGATGTCTGTCATTTAAGAAAATTGTCTAGCAGAAAGGGTACTTAATCAGGTAGACTATGCCTGAAATTTTAGGTCAAAAGAAGGCCTAGAAAAAAAATGTCACACAGTTCCATTTACACAAACTCTTCTTATTTGGCTGTTAAGAAATTTTACAACTACGATGAAACAGTTGGTGACTCTGAATTTAACACAAAGGATGCTTTGAACATTTGGTTCACTAATGTCACATACGCTTCTCTGCTTGTTGAATCATCAAAATGTAATGCTGTCTGTATATACTGATATCCAACAACTCAACAAAAAGCGCATCCTATTCTGTTACAGTATTGAAAACTTGTATTCCTGGTAAGAAAAAAGTAAATTGAAACCTCCCTCGATTCACAGAAATTTGCTCTCAAGTAATGTGAACTTAAATGGTTGAAAATTATCTTTTTTTCTTACTAATAGTAATACTAGTTATTTATCCATTACTTACTTTTTTTGCTATGCTACAACATACTGTGACCAATGTAGCCTGACCAATGACATAAAATGTATCTGATTCAATAGTATCCTAAACAGCAACAGTTATTGCCTTTTGACTAACCTTTCTTTCAAACATATCAGTCATTCCTGCTCAGTAGCATTGATGATTGGTCACTGTATCTTGCACCATAGTATAAGTTATTCACTATTTGAAAGGTTCAAGAGCCACATTCAAAAATGTTCTTGCTTTGGCTTATGCTTTGTTGGAGACTAAGTTTCTCTGATTAAAAAAACAGCATTAGAGAAACTGCCTCACTACTTCACCACAAAAAGACAAACAGCAGGCCATGGTCTGGGTTCAGGCTGATTCTTGATTGTTGCTCCTTTGTCAGGCGCGATGGTTGTGAGAAAGACGAGAACGATAAGGAAAGGTTTGCAAGGTGGGTCAGACCTTTGGGCACCATTCAGCAGCCCCTTTCTCAGTTCTCTTTCTTTTCTTTTTCTTTTTGCTTTTGTTCACTCTGTTGTGTGATCTCATTTATTTTGCTTGCCAAAATGCTGCTTAATTCAGTCTAAACTTAACATGATATCTTAGATGTAGAGCACTGTAAATCTTGCTTCAGCTCTAAGCCGTAGATCTGTCCCTTAGCCATCTTTCCTTCTGTATCTCAAAGTCCTAGGCTCTCTGCACTGTACTTACCTTCCATCTTTCACAGTTTGATTGACACTTGTCCTCAAAACTTTCATCTGCTCTCCAGGAATATCTCTTGTCATGATTAATGTTGGATTTTATGATATCCTGCAAAGCATAAGGTGATATTGAACTTGACAAGTATGCAACTTGTTACTCATGTATGTATGGTAAATGTCCCTTCCACAGAGGTGTCATTTTGATTACAGCAGATGCACAACGTGTTGAAAATGTCACTGTCACCAAGCACTGATGTTAACGTTGATTGCATAAGCAGATGGTGCTGTAAGATTAGTGAGCAGTGTTAATATTGTTTTCTAATTACAATCATTCAAGCTTACCAGTCGAGCGGATTAAGGACCTTTTCCAGATCCTTGATTTGTCATGACTGTGGCCAAACACGTTGCAAGTAGCTACACGTATGTGTAGTCTTTGCCAAAGTTTTATTTTTTCTTGAATGTAAATCTAACCAGTGGGATTGTTTTCAGTAGTGCACCAGTATACTGCCCTATGCTGTGGTCATCACTTACCCTGAAGAGATCATTCTATCACATCCCATAAGTCCATACATTGGACACATTTATATGGTCACATTTATTCATATAATTTGTTAATGACAGAAGTAACCATCCACAAGGATCTGCAAACTTTTCTGTCACAAGAATATAGCTGAACTTTGTTTGATCTATCTTAGTTTGTTGTAGACATATTGTACGTCGACTGACTGGGATCCCAACATGAACATTTTCGTGAATCAGATGCTTTGGTGTTTGTTGAATATCACTTCTAGCTGAATCTGAAGACAGGATAATCTTTGTCTCTTACTTTGTAGTGGAAGAAGCTGTTTCTTTTCTCTTTCAGAGAAAACCATAGCGAGATTGAGCGACGCAGGCGTAACAAGATGACAGCTTACATTGCTGAGCTGTCGGACATGGTGCCCACGTGCAGCGCCTTGGCACGGAAACCTGACAAACTGACCATCCTGCGTATGGCTGTATCGCACATGAAGTCCCTCAGAGGTGAGCATGGTGTTTGGCATATTCACTCTTGATTTTCATTTTTAAAATTGAATGATAGATTAAAGGATGTGCTTTGTTATGTTTTGATGTATAGCATGGAAAGTACTTGAAAACAGTGACTTTTTATGTTTTGTGTTTCTGCCAGGAACAGGTAACACCAGTACAGAGGGAACCTACAAACCCTCCTTCCTCACTGACCAGGAGCTCAAACACCTTATACTGGAGGTAAGGCCAGGTGCAATAGTCTGTTGGGTAGAGTACTTGTTTACATTCAGGAGGTCATGTAGTCAAAGCCAGCACAGCCTGGTTTTACCAAAGAGCTGGTGAGAAATTGTACATACTTCCTTCTTTACACAGTACTCAGGTCCACCAGTGCTGCTGTAGTGCTTGTATAACTGTGTGGCCCAAGGCCTACATGTATAGAAACAGACAATTGGCACCACTATATCTACACATCAAATTGTGTGGGAAGGAGTAACTGGTAGAGGAATGGTTGGGTTTGTTTACTAGACTATATTCAAAAGCTACAGCAACACCATGTTGTCTCTATTTCTATGTCTATGATATGTTTACTAAGTAATTAGTTTTTCTTCTCATTGCTATAGCTTAGTATGAGGGCACATTCCAATCTATGTTGGTGACAGCAGAAGTCAGCAAAGAAATGTTTCTATGTATTGTAAGTGATTTCTGTATGTTTTGTAGGCAGCTGATGGTTTCCTGTTTGTGTCAGCATGTGAGACTGGTAGAATCATCTATGTATCAGACTCCGTGGTACCAGTCCTCAACCAATCACAGGTCAGTATATGTTTCTGATATCAACCTTAGAATCCGATCAATATACATGTACAGGTTCAACTTACCGTACAAGTACGTGTACTGGAAAGTTAGGTCTGTACGTCAAAGAGTTCCCTTGTTCAAACAAACAATCAATTGGAAATGAAGTAAACTTAATGAAATTCTATCTTACAGATGTGTTCTTTTCACTGTTTGCAGCATCATGTATTTCATTACTTTTACCCTAGTTTAAGAGTAAAAATCCAGTCAATGTGTCTGGAATATCTAATTTTGGTGGATAAATGAATTATCCTCTTTGTGACATTTTCAGTCGGACTGGTTTGGCTCGACCTTGTACGACCTTGTCCACCCCGATGATGTGGAGAAGGTTCGTGAGCAGCTCAGCACGGCAGAGAACCCCAATCAGGGGCGTATTTTGGACCTCAAAAGTAAGGCATTCCTGTGCACTGTATGCTAACTGTGTCCTTTCCTGATGATGTACTCTAATGATTGCAACAGTAATTAGCAATAGTGCAGGCATAGGTCAGGTAGATAAAACTGTTCTCAGAAATCAAGAGTTAATCCTTTGAAAAAGAAGCACACTCTGCCCAGTACAAGTATGACCTTTGGGGATGTACGGTTGCTACAGTAATTAGCAATTGTGGAGGCATACATGTGGGTCATGTAGATCAAATTATTCTCAGAAAACAGAGGGAAGGGCCATTGAAAAAGAAGCAATGTTCATCCGATAGAAATCTGACCTTTCCTTATGTACGTTTGCTGCATCAGAGGCATAGGTCATGTAGGTCAAACTGTTCTCAGAAAGCAGGGAGAAAGGCCTTTGAAAAGGAGCACTCTCTGTACCATTGCTACATTGATTAGCAACAGTGGAGGCATAACTCAATGTAGAGCAAACTATTCTCGGAAAATAGAGAGAGATGCCTTTTGAAAAATACATTGTAAGCAGTAAGACTGTGTGCTGTGCATCCATATACATGTAGAGTACATTATTTAATGCACTGAAATTTTTGTAGAGGATAAAATAGCCTTTTCTTTGGGATGCCATGTGACCACTACATATTTCTCAGTGTAGGTGTACACATGCACACATTGTACATGGACCGAATGCTAGTAGTTCAGTTGACTTCCTCCATACAAACTGTAGTTCAGGAGAAAGGAACATTATTTATGGCATGTAAATATCATGATTTACTGAAGTGAAAACCTCTCTCCTTTTCAGCTGGAACAGTGAAGAAAGAAGGGCACCAGTGTAAGTATACTCTAGTTTAGACTTTTAAAAGTACAAAAGTACTTAATCATTATTCTGATATGCCTGCTCTTCATCTACTGTAGTGAAGGTGCTTCATCTGTTCTTATCAGTTATGAAGGCACTATAACATGTAGTATGGTGAATATCGAAATTTCAAGCAAGAATAGTTAGTACATGTATCACGAAAACCAAAGTAAACATGAGGAATATAACTACTTGAAGCAGACAGCATAGGCAGTAAATTGAATGTTTACCCCCCCCCCCCACCTGTTGTTGTGCAGCGTCCATTCGTCTGTGCATGGGGTCTCGGCGTGGCTTTATCTGTCGTATGAGGGTCGGCAATGCCATCCAGGACCCTTCCCAGCATTCCCGACTAGCTCACATCAGACAGCGGAACGGCCTGGGTCCGCCGGGGAAGGACGGGGAGCAGTATGCTGTGGTACACTGCACGGGATACATCAAGTCATGGCCTCCCACAGGTAAGGGCGGGACCAACTAGTACATCTCGGGGGCAAGGCATCAGTCTCCGCCAAATAGTAGTTACTCAAGCAACTGGATATGGTTTTGAAACGGTCAGACGTTTCGGATAGAATCCACTATCCTTCGTCAGTGACACTGAAGTGATCTGGAAGAAACAGGTCTTTTATACTCTAACTATGAAGACAATTTCAGATGTCCAATAGGAAACGTTGTAAGACAAACAATTTGGCATCAGTCTGATATGTGTTTCTTTGGAGCAGGTTTATTTCATTTTGTTTGACTGGCTGTAAATTATAACATAAGAAAAATTCTAAATGCAACATTTCTGTAATATGAAGGAAGAGCAGAAGTTTGGAAAGTAACAAGACTACTGTTTCAGGTGTTAGATTTGCACTTCCGGTAGAAGGAAATATACTCTTGGTTGGTCTGTTTACAGACTGCTGGCTTCCCTTTTCCTGCATGTCAAAAATGCCCAATGGAAACTACAGTCACAATATATTTTTTTACTTGTACATGAAAATCAGGTGTAGTTGACTCCAAGACCTTTTTGCTGCTGGGGCATGTGGGGCACTATGGGTAATGCAGGTGGTAACATCATTGTTATGATGTTGTTCATCTCCTGCGCTACCCATAGTGCACTGCATCTCTTCCAGCAGCCAATCATATACATGAAAGGTACCAGGGCAATGGTATGGCATAGCTGTGTGTTAAACCCAAAAAACACTGGTACATTTGTACATGTACAAGTGTATGTAAGTTCTATCAGCTATTGTAATTGAGAGCTACATGCTCTCATTGACTTTGTGTAGTTTCTTGTTTTGTTGCTGTTTCTATTCTGCTCACTATCACCCTATCTAATGAGGTTTAATGTTCATTGCAATCCAATTCTTAACATTGGAGTATTAGTAGTGCAAGTATGATATTTCTTTGACTAATTTAGGTGCTACATGTAGTATGGTCATGCCTATTCTATGTCTTCTTTGATTTCTAAAGTCAGCGTTTCTGTAAGTCTTAGAGGTTGATACGTATTTTCTGCCTGCATGAGGCACAAGCGTGTAGTCATGTCATGAACTTTAAAAAAATAGCAGTAGGCAAAAGCAAAAAAGACAGGGAACAAGGTTGTATGAAAGGGCTATTTTAATGCTAGGTGAAGGCAATGGTATCTGAAGTCACACTGTAGGAAAGCTTTATATTGCTTATCACATTTTATGCTTCATAACAAGAGTTGTAACACATCTTTAAGGTTCTGTTCTAATCATCGTCATACTGACCAAGTTTGAAGTCTTATTAGGAACCTAACCTTCCCAGAGAAAAAGGTGTTCTAGGGGTAGCAAATTTCTGAATTTGTTTGAAACTTATTTTAAACCAAATCCTGCAAAAAAGATCTGTGCCCATTGTTAGGGGTCGAACTCCAGCAAGGCAGTTTTGAATACAAACAACTAAGTAGTACATTAATTTTTCTTAGATTTCTTTTCATTTTTTGTGCACATCATTTACTAATTCCTATTTCTTCATTCTTTCTTATTTGTTATATGTCTATCCTTTTGCAGAAACAGTCTTGTTCGTAAAAGTCTTCAGTGCAACATTTGAACATTAAAGTTTCCAGTTCAGGGACTTAAAAAACATCTAGGTCCATCACACAATGTAGCTAGTGAATGCTGTGGGTGATTGTAAGATGGATGAATCTTTATGCATGATCACAAATAAGTGAAATCCAAATCAGACCCAAATGAAATAAGCGCTGTGATTTAATGATTGAACATTGCTGTGATTCTTGTTTTTAACTCCAGGAAAACTTGCCGCTAAGCTGGTCAATGCAGGTACGTTAGTGGCAAGGAAAGCCCAGGTTTTTTAAATAATGTGGCTTTGTTGTCTATGGGTTCAGAAGTCATTTTACAAGTTGTTCTTTTTTTTAAAGAGCTCTTTGCATGTTTAAAAAAGCCATACCACATTTTTGTGCATTTCATTATATTTTGTGTTTATTTGCTTCAAGTAGAAATGAATATCATGTACTTTGTGAAGTATTTTGTTGCATGTTAGATGATTATTTGAATGCTTTATGCATTCCTCAGCCTTGTTGGTCAGCATTGGATAGACCAGTACCCTGAATAGGATAGCCTTTTTTGCATTGAGGGGTTTTTAGGCAAACGTCTATTGGTATTATTCAACACCTTGAGTATAATGTATTGGCTGGATGATATGAAATGTGGTCATTGTGTATGTGGGCATCACGTGATTATGTATTTATACATCTGGACATAAAATAGATGTCAACTTACTGACAGGTGAACTACCTGACCCACACCATGGTAAAGTTTGTCTTTTGAATCTCACTGGCTGTGAGATCTCACTGATATTCTAACTACACGTTAAGGCCTTTGAATGTGAAGAGAGCACTACCCTCTAGATCTATGACCGTCTTTTATTTTCCCTTCTGGCTTTGTTTGATGGTTAGTTGGTGGTGTGTGCCTGTACTCTGGTGTTCAGCTGTGTTAGTCAATACTGCTCAGGTGTCAGGTGCCTCCCTTCACACCTTCACCTTGCCCCATCCTCATCTTAAGGGTCAGAGACTATGGTGCCTTCCTAGTGAGTCATGTTCGTAACCATTGTTGCTGTAAATCAGGAGTTCAATTTTTTTTAAAGAAGAAGACAGATGTTTGATTAGCCTTCTTTCCCTGTTCTTTTCATTGTTTTGCAGTTTGCACACTCCTCTCTTCTTTGTTCCAGCATTTTGTTATGTTTAAGTCATTGATTTGTATATCTGCCTTTTAGCTTTACTGCATTTTCTACATGATGGAATCCTATATTATATTATCATATTTCCAAAAGAAATTTGTCTATCATGTAGGATGATTTACATATGCAGGCATCACAGCACATATGCATATCAACAACAGAAAACAAATCCTAAAATGTTCACATTTCATTTAAAGGACTTGATCACCCGATTTTATATTGATCATATCATTTTATGCAGATTGTACCTTAGACTAGCTTCCATAGGTGGTGCTATTAGCACAATTATGTGTAAGATGATATAACTGTTAAAATACAATCATTGTCAGGGTGGTATATATTTAGTACTATTTAGTCAGCCTCTGGCAGAGCACATTTTGCATATATTAGTATATCGTAGTGCAAATGTACAATTCAGTAAGAAGTATGTTAAATTCTCTATCTTATCAGTGGTGCACATGATGTACTGTAAATGTTGTTTTAACTATCGCTCCTAATTCTAGCATTTGAATGAAAAGCAAATTCATGATTTATTATGCAAATTCCATGAAGGGCGGGGCGGGCCAGGCAAAAGGGGCAGGCCGGATAGTCTAAGGAGTCTCAAAAGGCACCTAAGACATAACATTCTTTGCAAAGGTAATGAAATGCCAACGGTGTCAATGCCTGCAGAAATCCTGGCCTGGCCTGGGTTCTGCTGTCAACCAATTTTGGTTGTTGAGTTTGATATAAATCCCTCCTTCAGACTGCAATAAAATTCTGCTGCTGGGATAAGACTGTTGGCTACCAGAGGGTCGTACTATGTCAAATAGAATAGGACTATCTTAATGGGGCTTATGACAGGAGGTGGTTAGCTGTACCAGGTTGGCCAGCCAGGCACTGCATACATCATGTACCTTGAAATATACAGTAATGTTGTCTTAACGCCATCACTTTCTGTTCATACACTTACTTTTGATTCCTCTTCCTGTGTTCACTTGTCTAATGTTGGTGTCTTTGTTGGGAAAGTATCTCTGTTCTATTATTAGCTACTGGTATGAAGTTTCCATCAAGCTGTTTATTGCACTAAGACAAAAGGATTAACTTCAACACTAACTTTGGTAGCCTTGTGTCTATCCTATTCTATCTCCAGAATGCTCCTCTGAAACTTTCCTTTCAAACAGTCAGGCAATAGAAGGATGATTAGCATTTATATATTCTCCTAGAGTGTACCTTAAAGCTCTGATAAGCTCCATGTTAAACAATTCTCTGTATTACGTGATAAATGTGTAACAGGGTTTGAACTGGCATTCAGGAGTTATTCAATATTTGAATTGATTAATGCCATGAGGGCCAAATATTTAAATGGGGACTGGTGCTGGCAGATCAGAGGAGCAACCATAGCTAGAATAGGATTGACACAAGGCTAGTACCGGTATGTCTAGATTACTAAGTCTGAACAGTTGTTTTACCGGTGCGCTCCCCAGGTGTGGTCCTGGAACAGCAGGATGCAGATGCTGATGGCCACAGTAACAGCCATTACTGCCTGGTTGCGATTGGTCGGCTACAAGTGACCAGCTCCCCCAGCTGCAGTGACCTCAACACAACGTCACCCCCCACGGAGTTCATCTCCCGACACAGCATGGATGGCAAGTTCACCTTCGTGGACCAGAGGTGAGAGGGACAACTGTATAATGCTTGTATCCTGAACATACTTGACGACAGGGCCTTTAAAGTAAACACGTACAGTCCTTTGACATGACATTCGCACTCTTCATTAGTTTGAGTAACATTTTGTCTGACAAACTAAGGACATACAGTACAAAATGTAGCTCAGTCACTATGGAATATGGATGTTGCTTTATTGTATATCTGTGCAGTTGTGTAGTCTGTAGACATACATGTAAGCTTCTAACTTATGAGAACTGGCTAAAAGTAAAACACCAAGAAGAGTCTAGAGACAATAATAATTATTTTTGGTGCATTACTGCAGAGTGATCCCTGTCCTGGGATACCAGCCCACAGACCTGCTGGGGAAAACCTGCTTCGACTTCTACCATCCTGAGGACCAGCCCAACTTGAAGGAGAGCTTTGAGCAAGGTGAGACCATTTAGAAGTTAAGAGGAGGTAAAACATGAATTTGTGACTAAAAAGCCAACTTTAACAATCAATGAATTTAAGATCATAACAAATTAATAAGCATGATGTTATTTTGTTAGGCATCTGAATTATGTCTCATCACTGTTGTCCATCACAGTCTTTAAACTTGGCACATTCTACTTGATTAAGTCTATCTCTCTTTCATCTTTGTTGCTGCTTTACCAGTACTTAAGATGAAGGGACAGGTGATGTCGGTGATGTATCGCTGTCGGGCCAAGAACGGAGAGTGGGTGTGGCTGCGGACAAGCCTCTTCAGCTTTCAGAACCCCTACACTGATGAAGTGGAATACATCGTGTGTACTAATACTTCTGTCAAGTAAGTACTAGATTGCCCTGTTTCTACAGTCAAGAGTTCATTGATTTTGTATGTGTTACTTTGTTTTCTTTGTATCATTATTACATGTTACCAGTAAACTGCTGCCTTATATAATGGTCTGGTTTGGTTCAGTTAGCACAGCCTGCAAGACTGGACTTATAAGTTATAGGTTTGATTCAGGCACATTCCTACTCTTATCATCAGGTACAGTGTGTATGGTGGGCTCTCAAACATGCTTAAGGTGTGGCTCTTCTCAAACACAGGGCCTACAGTTGAATTATCCATTTCAAGGACCATAACCCTTTATACATCCTAGAATTGCATTATCTACTGACTTCCTTCCATGTACAGGAACCTCCAACAGCAGCAGCAGCAGCAGGAGATGGACAGACTACGAGCCATGGAGGGGAAGGGCATGCCTGCACTCACTTCTGCACAGTTTGACCCCACACAAGTACAGACTGTACAAGGTTGGTTTGTCTGTCCGCAGCCTAAAAGTGTAACACATTGGCTAACAGCCTAAAACTGTAACACACCAATACTTTTACTTGGGTACAAGTAGATTGATAAGTCTGATTCACTCACACAGGGAAGATGTAATCACTCCCACAGGAAAAATATAACAAAACATTGCACTGGCCATTATTTGGTAATTTGTAAAATACATTATGTATTTTTGGGTAGGCATTAACTGTTGTACTGACATTCCTCACTAGGTATGGACCAGGATGACAAGGCAAAGGACTTATCTGGTTACCCTGACAACCGTGAGGCATACCAGGCCACGGGGAACTACATGATGCCGTCCCCTGGCGTACAGGACCCTAACAAGCCGTTGGCCTCGCCTCCGGTGAGTGGATCCTTCCGAGCCGCCGCCTTCACGGCGCAGAGATCGCCCCAGGTGGGTGAACATACTGAAACAGGCGAGACAGCTGTGACGCAGGGTCACATTACACAGCTGACAGACAGGCAACTGCAGATCTTAAAGAAAGGACAAGGAGATGACTTTTGTGCAAAACCCTGAGGATTTGGGAGTAGTCTCACAATTTGTGCATCCATGCTGCCTTTTTGATCAGATGTTGATTCTATCTAAAGTAAAACAGAAGGCCTATGAGATGATAGGACAAAGAGGATGGTTAACTATTCCCATCGAAAAATTTGCAGTGAAACAGCACTTGCATTGTAAGACCACTCCTGACCTGCTGTCGCCCTGACTTATTCACAGCTTCTGTTACAAGTTATATTTATATTGAATCTATATTCTTTCTAAGACTCAAGTTCGCTCATATTTCTTAACATGTTTTATCCTCATTGTTACTGATATTAATTATACTGTTATATTGCTCTGATTTGTATTATAGAAAGTGACTACAACTTGGTATCATTATCATTCTTCATTAATTCATTACGGTTCTATATGTATAGTATGTTAACTTTCAATTCTTTCCTTATTACATGTATCATTATTCCTTTCTTTAACAATTGTCAGGCAGCACTTTACATACAAATACATGTACCCAAAAGTGTTCCCCTCCAGTCCAGTGTCACGAAGTATCACAACGTAAAGATGAACATTTTCGTTGTTTGCTAGCTTACATTTCTGTATAAACCCATGCTGGCATCAGTTTGGGGTTCCCAGAGGATATCATCCATATGATTATGTTTGATGATTGGGCTCACCAGAACTTTGTTCTATTGGGAAATTCAATTTCATAAACAGACTTCTGCTTTTAGCATAAAAATGAGCCTGCAGATTTTTGCAACAAAATTTTTCCCCCCTTTTTTCAAAATATCTTTTTCTTGAGGGCAACTTATAAATGTGGACTGGAAGAGACACAAAGATCTGCCATACACTAACATACAAGATTTATTTCAGGCATACGGCCCTGGATCAGTCCAACAGAGCATGGTATCAGCTGGAGGGGCACTGGCTGAGATGGTCCGCCGACGACAGGGGCCCAAACCAGCTACTTGGTCATCACCTCCATTTGCCAATCAGGTAAGAGCACCAAATTGGATACTGTGTGTCTACAAGAAAATTCATTGTTGTCAGCCACAGTCGATGAACTTTTACAAGATATTTATTATTTGTAAGCCATACAATTTTTGTATAAGATATATTCTAATGCATCAACATTTTTAGTTATGAAGAGATACATGTACAGAGATTGTGGCACTTCCCATTATTGTCCTACAACTTCTGAGATGTTCACATAAGTCATGTTCATATTTTCTAACATCCTGATATTTTATGGATTTTGCTCTTTTTGCAGACGTCTAACTCCCGCAACAGTAAACCCCAGTCACCCACCTTCACCACCATGGCATCTGGGGCTGCAGCTGGCTACCCACCCACGGTGTCCCCAGCTGTCAGCTACAGCCCCACGGCAACGTCCCCTGGACCCACATACACCCAGCTCAACTCCTCCCAGAGGGTTTACCCAGGGTATCAGGGAGAGAAAGGTACATCAAATGTTCACATGAACATCAACACATCTATGTCTTGATACAAAATTGTACATTTACATAGACAGGTGCAATCTAGAATGAAGAATTCCACATTGTGTATGTATGTAGCATGTTACCCCGTCCCCTCGGAGGTCGACAGATGATGACGATGTCGAACATGTACACGACAGGGCAATGATTTCTGCACCTTTAGTTTAGGACAGTTTGGCTCCTGTGCTAAAGGAAAGGCATTTTTCCCTGTTGTAGATGGAGTCCCCCCGGGTAGCCTGGGCCCGTGGGCTGCACAGTGGCCGCAGGGGGCCTCGGCACAGTCTGGCACCGGTGAGCACGCCCCACAACAGCCCCAGGAGATGTTCCCTGACATGTTGACCATGTTAGATCAGCCCCCCACGGGCAGCAACTACAACAACGAGGACTTCGGCGACCTGTCCATGTTTACAACCTTCTCAGAGTAAACAAACATCACGTTCACAGAAGGGAAAGTCTGTTGATGTGGCATATCTAACATTTCTGGATCACAAATCTATGTTTTCTGGTGTGGTAATGTCTGTTGCTGAAAGTCTCACAGCCTGGGGCTCAAAATCATGAGGGTGTTACCATGATTTTCAGCAGGTAAAATTCTGCTTATTGTATGAAGTGAAATTGTCAAATGTTGTGAAATTTGTACATTACTGTTGCATTTAACAATCTATTATCTTTTTTCTAAATTAGAAGTTTCAAATATTTTGTTCCTGAAAAAAATGTTCAGTCATGGCAACATTATTTACTTTTTTTATCATATTTCATTATCTAGATCTAACTTGGAGCTAAATGTTCTGAAAAGAAAAATTCTATGTCATTACATATACTTCGTATTGTGTAGAAAATTGAAGCATAAAATGCTTTTAGGTGAGATAATTGTGTCACATGGTAAGGAAGTGCCATGGATATTATTTTACATTTTATGCTAATTTTATTATTTCTTAAGTGCTAGAATATCCTAGGTAAAAGGACTTGACAGACTCTCTACAGTGGTCAAGTAGTTTGTGTAGTTTAGTATACATGTATCCAAGGTGCAACCAGCAGTGCTTGATTTTAGCTCAGAGAGACTGTGACATACTGGAATATACTTCCACTCTATGAAAATCATTGTTTGAATGATTTTGGCAGATTACGTTAATAGATTCTGCCAGTGGTGAATATATTGTCTTGATGTGTTGTACTAAGATGGTGCAAATGCTGACAGGATGTGATCACATATACTTGTATATGATAGTTGCTACTGTTCACATCTGCATCACATGGTGTTCTGTTTTGAACTGAGAGCATGTGATAATCTTTCTTGTAAATTTCATGTACCAGTATGGGTTAATAAAGGCTTGTTTCACTTGCCAACACTGTATGCAGAGTCTTCATATATATCTATGAATTTGTCTAATTAAATAATAACTATAGTGTCTTGTGGATTCAGTTTTGGAATTGAAAGATTTTCAACAGTAATCTACTTTGATTTACCAACATTTACTTGGCATAATTCCTACAATGGTCTATTTAATTATCACTATGATATCACATTCAGTATCACTTCTACAATCTGAATTTTCAGACAATACAGAGCCAGGTTGACACAATTTAGGTACTTGACATGCACAAGCACACTCATGAGGACTTGTGTAGAACAATCCACCTTAAAGGCCATTCAGATGGACAAGGTCATGTAATAAAAGAGATCACCACATTGGTTTTCAAAGCATACCCTGACCAGACACCACCCAAACAAGAAATCTTTTTAAAAAAGCTGTGCCTTGCCGCGTATTTTATGTTATTTTGGTAAGTTAGGATAGATTCTACGCTTAAAAATCCCGAGTTCCACATGTCGCCCCCCTCCCCCTCATTATCATAATTTATGTCAGATGAATTATTGGCACATTAAACAGGTTTTGTAAAACTTTTTGACCCACAATGAATATGCATTATTTTTTTAAATTACAAACTAAGTTCCTTCTGATGCAATTTGTGATATATATTTATATGAACATGGTAAGTTAAAGCGTAGATTTATTACGCTGGACCACATACAGTAACATGCGTCTAGAAGAGCGTTTTAATACTCGTCTGGAATGTACCATTGTCTAACTAAGCCATGAAACTCGGCAAGGAAAGAAGGGCCTTTGGAAGGGGCTTTGGAAGGGCTGGGTTAAAAGGTCCGTCCATTGATCCATGGAAAAAAGCTGGCGTAAAGCCTTGCCTGGCGGCAAGGCAAAAAATGGATGAATAGGCCAGAATGTGAAAGACGCCAGACTTGCATTGTAATCTAAAAGGTACATTATGATGTAAAGGTACAATTGCAGCATTACATAGTCATTATCTTACATGATAACGTGCAATGTTCAATTTATCTATTTCACCTGGAATGATGATAAGGCCACAGCAAGTAAATTTTATGGATGACATCCTCTGTAGACTGCAAAAATAGTGCGATAGGGCCAAAAAAAAACAAGATGGGTGAAAAAAACAAGATGGCTACATTTTCGAAAATAGGCACCATAAATTTATGATGACTGATGTAAAAAGAACTAAAGGGACAAAGCATGGTAACAGAGCCAACAATGCATTCATTCCTGTATTTAAGACATGCACTGGTGTGGTAAAACTGACACTAGTGTGGAAGACTGGCATCACCAACAAAGTTGGTATCCACACTCATAGCTTCCATATTGGTGTCACTTTTACAACTATCCAATAAGTTTCATTTCTACAACTACAGTCCTGGGTACCTCGCAAGTGTCACTTCTACTACAAGTACAATTATTAGGCTACAACACAATATATCATTTTGGTACTTTATCGCCATGTTGACCATCCCTGCAGAAGAAAAAAAATCTTGTTTTTTTTCTGAAATCAGGCGAAAATTAATGCGCGCGCTGATGTCATCCATAAAATTTACTTGCTGTGGCCTAAAGACATTTTACAATGGTGATTGAATGATTGATTCCAACAGAAATTGACAATCACCAGACAACTGTTTTGTTCTGAATAACATTCAATAACAGTTATACTGAATCATCTCTTACAATGTTCCAAGTTACTTGAAGCAGCATATTGAGTTCTCCCTGATATTCCATCAGTTCACAAGTTTGTCCCAATCTCCAAATAAAAAAAAAAGGGACGTAAAATTATTTTCATTACTTGTACATAGAAAATTTTTTCTGATGTTGTTTAAACACCCTCCTTTCCCTACCCATATACTTCATAGGTAACCCATCCTGAACAGTTAGAACTTTCTTCCCTGCCATGTATGGTTGTAGGGCCTCTGGTACCACCACTGATCCATCCTCTTGTTGGAAGTTCTCGAGTATAGAAATTATGAGTCGTGGAACAGCACACGCTGTGGCGTTGACCGTGTGTGCGTACTTCAGTTCCTCCTGCTCTGTTTCGTACCGTATATGTAGCCTCTTACTTTGGTAGTCGGTACAGTTTGAGGCACTGGACACCTCACCAAAGGAGTCCCTTCCAGGCATCCACACCTCCATGTCATATTTTCTGTGCGCAGGAAGGCCGAGTTCCTGGGTCGGCATGTCCAGGATGCGGAAACACAGGCCTAGTTCCGAGTACAGGTCTTTCTGGAGGGAGACAAACTCCTGCTGCATTCGGTCACTTTCAGTACCATCTTCATTGGCAGTCACTGCAAACATCTCTACCTATGGGAATAGATAAATTCAACAATTGATAAACTTGGAGGTCACACTCATTTTAACAGACACACATAACGCATGTGTCTCCCAGAAACAGAAAGGCAGAAATAGTATATTACTGGTGTGAGTTAAGATACACTTATTTGTATATTTCTTTAGATGATATAGGTTATTGTATCAGAAAATAAAATTTTTGCTCCAAGAGCAGTCACCCAGGATTGTAGCCAGCCTGAAATCATTTCCTGTCCCCTTGATTTTGCGCAAAGGCGCAACATTCTTTGGGGGGGGTCCTAAAGAATCTTTCCCCCGAAAATTTTGAAATCTAGACCCTCTGAAATGCTTTTTCCTGCATTTTCAGGTGTAAACTTTGCTAGTAGACTAAGCTGTTCAATGGAATGTGTCTTGATAAAATATCATAGTAAATTATACAAGGAAGGCCATTTTTTAATATTGTTACATATTGATTTTAGTCCGTCACAGAGGACGGAATGGGCAAAATTTTTTTCTGTCCCCAGCTACAAAATTCCGTCAAAGGATGGGTGCTGGTTACAACCCCGCAGTCACCTAATAAAGGTTAAGAAGCAAACCAAATCAATAAATCTCCATCCATTTTCATACATTAGTAATGCAAACAGTTTGACAAAACCAAGTTTTTACCTTTGTGAAATGGTGGACTCTGTAGATTCCGTACGGCTCTGTCCCGCTCCAAGTCTCTGCTCGATAACATGTGCTGACAGCGAATGATCTTTGTGGGAGCTGATTCGCCTGTAACACGTGGTCCTTGTACATCCCCGCAATCCCTACCTCTGCCGTTCCTGCCAGACACAGCGGGTCGTGTTTGGTTGAGTCTAAGGTGTAGATTTGAGTATCAAAGGCTCCAGCCTTCATCATGCCACACCCCTCCAGTATGGCAGGGTAGAAGAAGTCTGGTACCACCAGAGGAGTGAAGCCTTGCCTGTACAGTCTGTCCTGTGTAAACTGTACCAGGGCATGTTGTAGTAGTGCACCTGCACCTTTCAGATAGTAGGACCTGCAAGATTAGTGATAATTTGGTTATTATCATTGAGATTTGGAGATAAATGTTTCTATTTTCGGTATATGTCGAAAAAGATGGTGACTATAGAAACAGAATGTGTACCCACCTATGGCCTGACACATTGGCCAGGTGTCGCAGCTGTAGAATGTCTAGCCGCTCCCCCAGCTCCAGGTGGCCTCTGGGAACAAACTTGAAGGATGGCTTCTCTCCAACCATCTCCACCAACCGAGCCTGTGATTCGTCACCCACAGGGACAGAGGGATGGCAGCTGGAACACAAAATACAGTTTTTATTGGACACAGTAACTACATGACTTACCAGTGGAAGTGAGTCAATGTTACATGTACTAAAATAGTTACACTTTACCGTTTCTATTATTGATCAAAAGGCCATAGGGGCAGAGGAATGTTAATCCACATTGTCTTGGCAGCCCATTCCTCTTCTTCCATCTCCAACCAAAGCTAGGTACCCATTTACACCTGGGTAGAGCAAGGAGGTTGGACAACTTCTATAACGTCCTGACCTGTTGGGAAGCCTGAGGAGAATGTTGTACAGCTGACTGTTCAGCTCAGTCTCATAACGGCTGGCCTCGTTAAAATCCTTGCGAAGCTGTGCAGAGGGAACATCATATCATGAGGTGCTTGATCTGCCACTTTCACATAAGCTTTTCAGGGCCTACAAAAGACAATTCTGATTGCATAAACCTTAATCAATCAATCAATCAATCAATCAATCATTCATGGGACATCAACAGCCTTTACAACTCCCATATTCAAGCTGAGAACTTTTCCATTAAATAATATGCTCTTCTTGAAGTTGAATGACTTCAATATTTATTTTCAAAGAGGAAATGTTTCATGCTTTCAATATGACAAGGATTTTTGTTTAATTCCATGATCAGGAAGAGATCTACATTATTTATTTCTCACACTAGTCACAGAAAGTGGCTAAACATTTACTATTACAGTATAAAATTTTACATTGAAATACATACAGTTAATGTTTAGCCACTTCCTGTAAGATCTAGATAATGTTAACGTTATATCTCTTCCTGGCAATACCATACTAGTAGTGATATCAATACATTTGACAAAGCACATGATAATATCGTTACCTGGCGTCCTTTTACTTGAAGGTCCTTAAATTCAGTACTGTTGTGTTGACCTTTTAAACCTTTAGCCTGACCAGCCAGAGCCTGTCTCTGCTCCTGTATCTCATCCACCTCAACTTTAACCCTGCACCTCTCCTGCCACAGATCTACCAGCCTGTACACTTCATCCTCCTGTCATGTCGGGTACAGTAACAAGTTATACACACACACAATACACTAAATTACCAAGCACATGTAAGGCTTCACTCAGTGTTTTATTGTGTTTCTGAAGCATCTTTCTGGTGGTCCATGTTTTTATTTCTTCATGGCATATGAATTATGATGTCAGCTATCGGTCAAAACTGCAGGTAAGTTTGTTTTTCCTACTATCTGTAAGGTCACAATTATCACAAGTGATCTAACATTTAGAATAAGAAGCATTTTTGTTTGTTGGACATCTATGAAAGTATTGGGGCAGTCACAGGTAAAACACCGCTATTACAGGTTTGAAGATGAGGGAGTTTAAAAAAATTTAGATGGAGGAACAGTCGGAGTCCGAACTTACCTGCATTTCGCCTTTACGGTCCCTTACTCGCTGGGCTACGCTGTCCACATTCTGGCAAATGTGGTCCACATCAAACTCTATCTTATCTATGATCCCCCTGGTCATGTGATCATATAAACCATCCCGCTCATGGAGTAAATATTTCCCATCTTCTGAACTGCAACATCTGGCCAGAATCCTGCCTGGCTGTTGTGTGAGGATAGGGCGGATGGTCCTTGGAAAAAAGACACTTCTAGAGATGGCTGTTCGGATCATTTTCCTGTCTAGCTCCTCAGTGCATCTAGGTATAGTATACTATGCACATGAATGAGCTAACATATCCAAATGAAAACAGTCTATAGTGAATTTTGAAGGAAAACCATGTGTGCAGACTGATTGACAGGTCAAAGTTGAAGGTGCCGCGATGGCTGATGGGCAGGATTTGGAGCGCATGCGTAGCGGCGATATACTGGTGGTTGATGACGTCAGGCTCATGGCCGGCCTGGAGTGAAACACAAAATTGAAACACTTCCCTCTAGCGTTTACTCACCTTCCTGAGTCTGGATCCGCCGCGAGCTGGGACAAATCTTGGTTAGCGTGATTAGAATCATTTTCCGCCCATTTTCTAGGAAAGGAAGGCCCCTTGCTGCGGGAAGGAAACGCTTAGATACGCCTAAATTTGTGACTGCCGTCTCAAGTACCCCTGAGCGAGCGAGCTGGTCGTGTGACTCGAGTTCCTGAGCCGAGGAAAGAAATTTTCACTGCGGTATCCTCCTCGTTGTAGAGCCGTGTCGAGGGATTTCAGTGAAGTCGTGGTTCGTTCTGCTTTGTGCTTGCCGAAGTCACCAGCCGCTGTTCCAGATGAACGGGTTATCGCTCGGAGAGCTGTGCTGCCTGTTCTGCTGCCCGCCATGCCCGGCCAGGATCGCCGCCAAGCTCGCTTTCCTTCCTCCCGAGGTAGAAAAATCATAATTAATCTGCTAAACATTTTGGCGGGATTAATAGAGAAGGTCTGACCGATTAACTAGATTCATGCAGTCTTTGTAGACACACCAAATCCTTCACATCCACTCTCCAATTCCTTTATATGGAAGAATCTTTGTAGGACTTCTTATGTTTCACATTGTTTACATGTGAATTTCTATACCCTTTGGTGAGATGGTGCATTTAATTTGGTACCAACCTACGTTTTAATGGATACATAAAGATCTCATGGTTAAAGGTTTGATATATTTATGTTGTTGTTGTGTATTAAGAAAAGTAAGTCACGGAGAAAAAAAACAGTAAATTTTTACTCAACACCTGTATATTTATTTCAACACGTTACACCTGTATTTTTACTTCACACTCTAATCTAGAAGAACATTAGAACTTTACCAAGTAAATTATACATGTTATACAAAATGTAATCAATGCCCTTGCTTACACTTTAAACCAAGTCTGCTTTGATCTAGTCAGCTGAATGAATCCAACTTGATGAGTGGCTACCATTGGTGTGCTTTACCATGTTTGCATCTAGACCATGATTGATGTACATGTAACGTTAATTCAGTAAATATGTTTGAAAATCACTTCAACCAAGGAGCTTTTATCAATTGAAACAGTGCATGCATCAACAAAATTATTTGACTTACGGTATTTCCCAAATGGTAAAGAAAAAGTGTGGCTATCTGCAGCTAGGGTCATTCTTGTCTGTGGATGTAAACCAGGGCTCCTGTAGATATGAATAGGAAGCCATCACAGTATACATGTAAATGGATCAAACTGATCAGTCTTGTCTAATGTCAGCCAGACTCAGCCAGTACATAATTTCAACAAACAAAGCAATGTGTTATGCTAACTGGTTATGCAAAACAAACAAACATACATACACTCCAAGGAGGCCCAAGGCTACAAAAAGAAATTTTGGCAGAGAAAAAGATGACATTGATATTCAGTCACCCTCCAAGAGAGTTAAAACATAGTCTGTGAGTGTAACAAACCATTATAAGACTCCATAGAATATTTTTTGTAAGGAATTTATTGAGTGAAAATTTTCTTAATAACAAGATGTTGACAATATTCTTCTTGTTTCCTCTAGCCCACCTATGCCTTTGTCCCTGACGACTCTGGCCAGCGTTTCTCTCTGCACCTATCGGAGAGGGCAGAATGGCAATATACGCAACGAGAACTGGACTGTATCGAAGTCTTCATGACACGTACAAACCGGGGTAATCGCATTGCCTGCATGTTTGTGCGCTGTTCGCCGTCTGCACGGTACACCCTCCTGTTTTCACATGGTAACGCCGTCGACTTGGGCCAAATGTCGTCATTCTACATTGGCTTGGGAACCAGAATAAACTGTAACGTCTTCAGTTTCGACTACTCAGGCTATGGTGTATCAACGGGGAAGCCAAGCGAAAAGAACCTGTATGCAGATATCGATGCTGCTTGGCACTCGCTTCGAACGAGATACGGCATATCACCAGAACACATCATTTTGTATGGACAGTCAATAGGTAAGGATTTTTAGTTGTTGCCTATCAATTATCATGACTTGTATTCTGCAGATCTTACCATCATGTGTTCAGGAGAATCTAAGGTTTTAGTTACGTGTAATATCACTAATTGATAAGGTTTGTGATTACTTCTTCTTACTTTTGCAATCAAGTATGCAATTTTTTTCTAGTTGTTGTGAAGTATGTTCTAGATCTTTTGCCATGAATATTACAGTTCAGGATGGGTTTTTGCCAGGAATTTTCCTGTCATACAGTACTCTTTTCCATGTGTTTTCTTTCCAGAAACTGATGTGCTAAATCCTTACAACTTTCTTGCAGACTTCAAAAGGAAGCAAAGAGTTCACGGACAGGAATGTCTGAACTAAGTCATACATCTGTTGGTCATTAATGTTTGATTCTGAACTTCAACATCTTGCATTCCAGGTATAAAGCAGTGATCGCAAGTTCAGTATTTCTAGATCTTAGATGGTTATATATTGACACTTGTTTGGTCTCTATTGTGTATTTTTGCACACTGTAATAGCATATCATGTTATTTTGTGTGTTTCAAGACAGCGTCAGTTACTTACAGGATGACCATGGCAAACCGCTCCCAACAATGCCTCTCACATTGAGTTCAAAGCACTTTTGGTACTGTAATGTATGTTGACAGAGAGGAATTTCTGTGATGATTTGCAAGTGATGAGTTTGGAAGGGTCAGTGGACTGGTTCTCTTTCATTCCAGCTCAGCACTTGCTATTGATTTCACCTGTATGAAATTGTTTATTTTCTAATTTCAACCAGACCAAACAATATTTTGTCAGCCTGACAATCTGCTAATGCTAAGAATAACTGCATATACTTCTTTCCGACATCAGCATTACTTAGGCAAACAACTATTACATGGCATATCACTAATACATGTACATCACAAAGTCTAGCATAATTTTAGCTGTCAACTGTCCCTTTTACTCTGTCAAGCTTGAGAGTCTTCAATTGTTTTGTGTAAATAGGAAGACAAATGAAGACATACATATGTGCATGTAACTTATATGGCTTGAAATGCAGAATTTCCAACATACAGCCTTTCCTAAGAATATCCTGTCTGCTTGAATGTTAAGGCTGGGAAGGTACTTAAAAGTTATATAAAGGTGTCTTGGAGATACATTTATACCAGACTTTGCAAATCTGGATTCACCTGGGGGATAGGATTGATTCACAAAGCCTGGTATGAGTAGTCCAAACCCAGGTCCGAGGCGAGTTAAGCTAGATGTGGATTCGGCTGATCTGGTTGGAGTCAAACTAGTGCCAGGGTGAGTTTGATTTGGGGATCCGATCCTAGTATGGTCGAGGTCCTAGTGCATGTACTTTAACATTTGGAAGTTTTATTGCCTTTATTCATCCATCAACAATCTTTTTTTTCCTCAAACATGTGCTGTTGGTTCAGAAAGCTGCCATGTTCTGGGTTTTTCTCTGAGTCATTTTTTAAGTACTACTAGTACTAGATTGCTTTTTTTCTGTCATCAATGAAGGTTAGACATGCAGGAAATAAGATACGCCAAGTAGTTACTCAAGCAACTGGATATGATTTTGGAAACGGTCTGATGTTTCAGACAACCATCCGGTGTCTTTCATCAGTGACTCTGTGTCATTCTTGAATTACTTTTAGATTTAGATGGTATTAGTAGTAGCCTTCCATCTTTGCAGATAATGGTAGCGCTCTGTATGAAGTCACGGTGGTTGGCAGCATCTACTATGGCATTACATGATTACTAGATGGTATTACCCATCACAAAACTGCCACAGACAGGTGTGACTTTTCATTGCAGTCTGCAGAGTCAACTTGAAGACCATATGTGTGGGTGGTCTTAAGTAAATATGACTGGGGACAGAGTGGTGCACAGTAATAGTGCACATGGAGAGGTGTTTGAGTTTCAACAGTGTAGCATGTGTCAAGGCTTTTAGAAGAGAATAACTTGATGGCTTCAAGATACTAGTACCTGTTATTTCGCAAGTGCATGTGCTAGAGATCTACTTGAGTAGCATTGCATTAATTTTTACTTACAAATTGGAGCTTCTTACAAAATGGGGTACTTACAAGATATTTTGTAGGATGGGGTCAGGAGGCCTACATTTTGTATGAAGACAGATATCTAAATCAATTTGAGTTGCCCAACCATTGAAGGAAGCAAACTCCACCAAACATTTTCAGCAACTCTGTGCAGTTTTCTGATAGCTATAGAGGTCTGGCAGCTATATACATGGCAATTAGAACTTAGCAAGCAATCAGAAGAATGCTGTAGCTGAAAACTGTGCGGAAGTGAAAAAAAACCTGTATCATTTGGGTGGGGGATCTCTAAGTCAGAGGCTAGGAGCAGACAAGAATCAGCTGCATGTCAGGCTACTTTAAGAGGCACCAAATCCAATTCCAATATCAAATCTGCGGTATCATTAAGCATAGGCAGGTATCATCTTTGAGGTAACCTCTTCACTACAAATGTAATTTCTATGTCAATGTATGACTGCCAGACTACAGCTTCAGACTGAAAATACGGGAAAAACCTCCTTTTGCCTCTACCAAGAAAATGAAGCCCTGCAAAAATGGCTGAATTTACAGTAGAACCAGGGGTTTACAGACTTGGTGTTTGTCTGCACCTTTAGATTCATTAGAATTAGAGGGTTTCCTACTCACACTTGGCTGCACACAGCATGTGAGGAGACCTAGAAACCTGCCACCTAATCAGAAGCCTGTTGCACGTGTGATTGGATACTTTCCAGTTGGGAGGGATGGTCATTGATGTAGATATAGTGAAGTAATACTTTTCAAACCATTACGTGTTAAACCTTTTGTCTGTAATGAACAGACAGCTTTCAAATACTAAAAATCATGAGATATTTGCAGATTTTCTGTTTGTACTTTATCAGCAATTCCTCACTGTGAACTTGTCATACTGCGCATTTGACCACGTGCTATGTCTTGTAATGTATGAATACTGCAAACTCAAATATTTTACAGTAATGACAACAATGATAGATGTCCCAGGCCACATGCTATGCCACAATCATGCCAAACAATCAATTACAAATACGGTAGGCACTTGAGCTCTTACTAATACTAGATGCCATGGAATACATATGACAGGCCTTGACTTTTATGTCAATGTTTGCACATTTGATATGTTGCCAAATGTAGTAATTCTGGATAAATTGGTTCTCATTCATTGAATCTTCTCAACATCATACTAAACATGTATTTATTGTCATGTTCTAGTGTTAAATCAAGGCTTTGCTGTAACCATGTTATGTCCTACTAGTAATTCATTTCATAGTGCAGTGAAAGGTTTTGAAGTTTACTGAGTTGAAGTGGATTGGATTGGCCACATAATCATGTATGACCCCAGAATCATCAGAGACAGAGTGCGTGCATTCTCATAATTTCTCATTGCCCTTAGGCACGTGGCATGCTACATTGATTTGTAGCTACAATAGACATCATTAAAAGTTCTAGTGGTGGGTATTCTTGTTCTAATGGCTGTGCTAAGTAAATTTAGGAAGAATGGATCATACTAAAATTGTTCAGGAACCATTGCTATTTTTTCTTTTATAATTAATAGGTGGTAACACTCAGTCAGTCAATGCAGCTAATAACAATCCACATACACCTATCATTGGACACTTATGTATAAAATCCAGTACATGGACCAGTGCAGGTTAGGTGCAGATAGACACCTGAAATACCCGCACAGCTCCAATTTTACCTGCACTAGATGTAACCTGCATATGCAGGTGGTATTTCAAGCCCTGCATATCTATGTGGTATAGTGGTCTAGACCAGAAGTGTGATTGATACATGTATATGTTTTACCTTGAGTACTATAGGTACATCTACAGTGCATCTTGTTGGTACATTTGTACTTGGGGATATTGATCAATTCATCTTTGACCTTTTACATATGATACAGTTGCAACATGATGATTTTTAGCCTGTAGATAAAAGCATCAGATGTCACAAAACAATGTACATTGTATTTGACTGAAGGGTTTCTATTGTCTTGCAGGTACTAGTAATGTAAGTATCAGATCATTTGTTGCCTCCAGGGTTGTCTTTGATCATATTACTGAACATATCTGTGTTATGATCCTACAGGTACCCAGTTGGTGATATAATGGTGATATACTGTATTTGCTGTGTTTCTATCTTAACTTTTTAATGTGCATGCCTGGTGTATGATTGTGTCCACCCCTGCCACCCTGCTGTAGGTACTGTCCCCACGATAGACCTGGCCTCGCGGTACGAGTGTGGCGCAGTCATCCTGCATTCTCCGCTGATGTCCGGCATGAGGGTGGCATTTCCCGACACCAAGAGGACCTGGTGCTTCGATGCCTTTCCTAGGTAAATTCTCTCTTATACAAGTGATGACAATGAGGAAATGTTGTGATATAGGGCTGAAAGCAGCACTTCGCACAGCTGAAAATATGGTGGCAAAGTTGCTTTGTCTGCTTGAGTTTGTTTCCTTTGTATGCACGAGTTTTTGTTTATATGTATAGTGTGCATAATGTATAATACAGTTTCTCTTGCATATATATATATATATATATATATGTGTATATATATATATATATATATATGTTTATGCACATGCACCTGTTTTTTGTGTGAATATATGTGCAAAAGTGTAGATGTGTGTTTGCGTGTGTACTAGAGTACTTGAAATAAAAGCTGGTACTATCTTGAAAGTCCAGCAAAGGAACCATATTTATATTAAAAGAATGAGTAACATTTCTGCATGACAAAGAAGAGGTTAATTGAATATTAAGATTCAAGGGCTATACTACAAAAATGGGAATTGGCATCAACATATGAAGGCAATGTAGCAAACCTTTTGAAATTCATTGGCTTCTGTATTACCATCTGACACATTTAGTTTATATCAATTCCTGGTTGAAAACTTTACCATTTGCTTAGGCTGAGTTCTGTCATAATGTGTTCTCCTTTGCTCCCTATCCTCTCCTCTGCATTGACTGTCATAACAGTAATGGGCCCCAAAAAGCCACTCAATGTTATTCTGATTCTATACTGGCCATTCCTGGATCCCTGGAATTGTTCTGAAGTCCCAGCTAGGAGTCATTTCTCTCTGATGTAACGCCTAATGTACCAGTTTGCTATGAGAGTGAATCCCCATGTGACACTCTCATGAGTTACAGTTGCGTTTTGTCTGTAAGAACACTGAAAACAAGGCACTGGTAATGTGTCTATCCCTGTATGTATGAAGGAATCAATGGTTGCTTGGTTTTGTGGAACAGATTTGGGTTTTAGTATGCTTTTTTGAGGAATCAACGTGTTAAGTAGACCCCTGGCATTATACTGCTGGCATTTTCTGAAGCTGTAGTCACTGATAGTCTTGAGAAACTAAGTGGATTGCCAGATTACAAAGACCCGGGTTTCCAGGTGAACATATGATGTAAAAGTCTGGGTCAAGAGGCTGACATTTACAAGTAAATGCAATTACTCAGTCTGGAGTATTCAATCTGGAAGTGGAGATTAGTTCTTCCCTTCAACTTCAATCCTGCAAGCACACTTAGTACAGCTGTACCAATACTTTGTGTCACTGCAATATTGTATTCAATGGCATTTATAGCATGGAAGCACAGTTTTATTTTGATCTCAAGAATCTACTTGATGATTATTCTCAATTTAGTTTGTTGCTGACTTTAAGAATAAATATACATGTACTTAAAGTCTTACATATAAAGTTATAGAAGTATACTGCAATGCAGGGCTCTAGCCAGCGTCCGTTTTTTGTCAATTGAAGGAAATTGCGTCTGACAGAAAAATTTTAAAAGCAATCCTTCAACCTTGATGAACAAAAATCCTTGGTGGAAGCTACAGGTGGCTTGGTGTTGCTGTCCACAGTCGGAAAGCTACACACTGTTTGTTTTGCTATTGTTATGATTGTTGACGATGTGTGTCGGTGCCCTTTCGCATACGATAATCTCATTAAAAACCTGTTTTTCAAGGTCTCAGTTCAGTCCATCTAACTCCTGGAATAGTGCATTCTATGAACTTTGTTTGGAATCTTGGCAGCGTCAAAACCTAACTTTTACTAGTAGTTAGAGACTTTCTGATCCAGGAAGGATGTCCCTGCCACCAGTAAAAGTAATTGTTCGGTTCAAGTCCGGTTTCAAAAATTTTTAGCATTATGTTTTAAGTGTTGTTTACCTTCTGAATTTGTGCCGTTTTTAAGACTTTGGGGCCTCAAAACTCATATCACAAGGAAGTTTTACTTGTTGTTTTTACATCCAACAATTCTTCTACGAAGGAATTAATTCTTCCACTGCACTGCCGATAGCACTGTTCAGTGCTGCAGGGATTCCCCGTGCACTCGGCCAGCATGTTTCTGATCAGTGTGTTTTGGCTTGCGATGTTAATAGACTTTAAAAGTTGTTCATATAAAAATTGTATTACAAAACGTCAGCGTGCTGTCTTATTTTCTCCATTACAACATTTACTTTGTAGTGTCAAGGCGACAATGGGAATCGGCTGACGAATAAAAATTTTGAACTGGCTAGACCCCTGCTGCAATGTGACTTTGATTGTATACCTTCATGTTTTCATTGTTCTTCAAGCATTGACAAGATCTCCAAGGTGACATCGCCAGTTCTCGTCATCCATGGCACGGAAGACGAGGTCATCGACTTCTCCCACGGCCTGGCGATCTACGAGCGCTGTCCGCGTGCGGTGGAGCCCCCTGTGGTGGAGGGGGCGGGCCACAACGACGTGGAACTGTACGGGCAGTACCTGGAGAGGTTGAAACAGTTCGTGTCGACAGAGCTGACGCAGCCCTGACCAGCAGGACCCTGCCACTCTGTAACATGGCATTGTAGTGTGTAGAACCTACAAGTTATACATATTCCATGTCAAATGGTGTATATATGCATCAACAGAAGAGGTACCAAATTTGGAGTAGTCAGCTGTGTTTGTAAACTAACAAGTGCACCTCTCTCACGACGACTGACACCCCACAACCTGGTTGTAGTTTTTCATTTCTTAATCATAATCTGAGCACTGTTAGTGTGTGACCCCTTTCTATGTGTTGACAAACAAATTTCCCATGCACCATGTCTTGTAAATCAACAACAGTCATGTAGGATTTAAAAAGAAGATGGGATAAGTTCTAACTTCTTTGAAGTGGAATAATGGGTTCAAAGTGGACAGTATTTATTGGTTATGTCTGCCAGTAGAAATTTTCATCAGATCCCATTGTATGCTAGGAGATGCATGGTGCTGTGGGTTATAAAATTAATGCGTACTGTGTGCCGTCTGGTCATGTCATTGTGATAACTATTTTGTTTCCCTGCTGTTCTACATAGTGTCCTGCATCTCTCAGTGAGCAATGCGATTCACAAAAGGTGTATGTGTTGCTGAGGAGAGAGTTTGGTGCTTACAAACTAACTGGATTGGGATGCTCAAGGAAACAATTGGCTTGTTGAAGGTGTTTGTATGTATATGGGGAGTTGGGTTTTGTAATTAGCATGGGAGGTTGGTTTCCCTTTTGGGTGTAGGGTACACTGTATTACTAACAGGGCATGGCAACCATTCAACAGAATGCCCATGAGGTGTTGCCAAAAAGAGTTTGTCTGGGATATTTCACACTTATGAAGGGGATAACATTGAGACACAGGAATGTGATCCAGCACTTGAACAGAAGTGAAAGAAAAAGAAAAGAATATTGTCAGTTGTAGAAAATTGTGTATGAAAAAAAATTGTATATGAAATCCAGAAACAGAAAAATCAAGACTGGACAACCCTGTAGTAAGCTTGCTTCAACTTATTTAGCCGTCTTGTATAAATTCCGGTTTTTACTTACCATGGAGGCCTCAGATCTCATAGGTCCGTAGTATAAATGTGCAAACCCATGCTGCCCATTTTGGTCACATATGATCAAGACTAAAACACAAGCTAGCAAATGTAGAAGTGAGCTGGCCAAGTTGAGGCCATACATGTTTATCTGTATACGAGGTCCAACTGTACAGAAGTATCTCATTTCTTTGACCAGCTATTTGTCGTGTATGTGTCTGTGTTCCTGTCAACATGTGTGTGCCGACATGCAAATTTAACAAGAGATTATTTTGGTAACTAAAAGGCCTGTCTGCTTGGGCAGAATCTTTGGTGAAAGAGAGTTTGAGAAAAACATAATTGAAGAGAGAAAAAAACATAAATTTCAAGGAGTAAGGATCCAGACTGCAGTCTACTATTTCCACCTTAATTTTCTTATCAGGGCATCAAAATCAAGTTTTAACTAAGATTAGAAGATCTTTTTACTAATCAGACTGGCCAGGCCTAACTAGTTTGTAGTTACACATTCTCTGTAGAGGTGGCAATCTGGTTCTATTTTGAACACATACTTTTTTTCAATATGTCTGCCATTTGAACAAAAATATGTGTATTTGAATTTATGTAAGTTAAGACTGCTAAGAGACTGGAAATTCGGAGGTATCTGTCTCAGGAACATGTT
>NC_049980.1:19486742-19496370 GCF_000003815.2 Branchiostoma floridae | reverse complement strand
AGACTCTTGTATCAATATAAATGTATCAGGGGTGGACCAAAGAAACTTGCTAGTGTGTCCATACTTTAGCCAAGAATCATCTACAAAAGTTGTTTTTTTCCAAATACCACACGGTCTGGCATAGGACTTTGTCAATTAGTGTTTTGTCATCTGTACTGAACAAAAAGCTAAAATTGTGTAAATATCATCTGTATGGTCTGCTCTATGTTGTTCATCCTTGTACATACAATACCAGAGTTTTGTATCATGCTGTGTTGGTAAGGCATCTTTGCAAGACTACCCGTATGAGTCTAATGCCGTAGAAGACGTGTCAGGAGGGTCTTGTATCACAGAGATTGATTTTGCAGAATAGATGGTGAGTTGGTTTAGTATTTTAAGATATTTTGTTTCTCCAATGAGGTTTGGATTTGCATGCTTTATTCAAAAGGAAGAAAAACATCATTAGTCATAGCCCGGCTGCTGTTATTTCGAAGAGGACAAAAAGAATAAGACAGACTTTGATGACTTATTATGTGATGATTGTGTAGATTCTTCTATAAAATAGAGTAAGGTAAGGAATTGTGATTATGTAAGCTTAACTATGTAAATTCTTTGGTTGTTGGACATTTCTGAAACAAAACTGTTAGCATTGTTAAGGAGAAAGCTGATACTGTTCACATTCTTCATTTTATCTCCATATGTGAATACATGTTTCAATTTCTGTTAAAATGACTTATCTGTTACATTTTGCTTTTTTTATTTCGTAGAACTAAGGGATTTCTCCTGGTGAGGCCTCATGAAGCAAATTTTGAACCTAACCGATGCACATCCAATGTGAAAGCAACTTGAAATGAGCTTCACTGTATCTATTGCAGTTTTTGGGCACAGCGCTTTTAAAACCAGATTTGTCTTGATAAGCAGCTTGGGTGTGGATGGGTTAATAATAAAGCATTGGTATTTGGTCACCCCACTGTAAAATCCAACAAGGTCAAGTTATCACAGACTTCTCTTCACAAGGAGAATGATCATGGCATCATAGAAACAGGGTTGGCAGATGTGTGGCACATTCTCCAAATTCCTGAAAGTTTCCATCTTGATGTGAGTGTCCGACTGTTCTTAGTACATGTATTTTAAATGAATTGGAAGTAACTTAAATGACTACATATTAAATCTGGTGTGAAATAAGTCATTCATGTTTAATACGCTGTGTGTTGTGTTAGGAAAATGCACTTCAAAAGTCTTAGTCAAAGTAATCTCCAAGCAGCTTTACTGGTGCCAGACCATAGCAAAAGGACCAAAGCAGTATCAAGAAAATAAAATTCAAATTGGCCTATTGGATACTGTTTTTGCCCTTTGCTACTGTCATCC
This sequence comes from Branchiostoma floridae, assembly GCF_000003815.2. Taxonomy (NCBI): domain Eukaryota; kingdom Metazoa; phylum Chordata; class Leptocardii; order Amphioxiformes; family Branchiostomatidae; genus Branchiostoma; species Branchiostoma floridae. The sequence goes on along the minus strand of NC_049980.1, from coordinate 19,495,023 downwards.
CACCCTTTCATCTGCTAGGAGATAAGTCAAAGATGTATTCTACATTTGTTTGCATCTGTGTAATATGACAATGCTCCAAAAAAGAAAGTTACCCTGTACACATAGTATTTTGCCATAGTGCATTTGTACAAAGTTTTATGAATATTTGAGCACCCTAGATTTCAACTAAAGTCAACATTGAGGAAAGTCTGTAAAAAAAGTATTCACCAGATCCTGCTTGTAAGGTTTATGATCCATTTACACATGGAAACAAGGTTTTATCACTTCTAAACTACTCATATGAAAGTGATTATGTTAAGATGGTGTATTGAAGGCTATGACTGCATCTGTACCAGTCATTGAGTCACTGTCAGATACCTCAAGTTGTACATGTATTACATGTCTGCCCCTGAATGTAGAGTAAGAGCATGTTTTACACTAACAAATGCTGGGGACTTGTAAATAGGGGAAGCTAAAATGAAGATCACCTTTCTGTGTCAGGTCATGCTGTTTGTATGAATCATTAAACCAAAAAAAGTGAACTGGGGCAAGATGTTCATTTCATGACGTATCCAACTGTGGACCTAACTGCTTGTCAACACTTTGCTGCTTTTGCCTCACAACAGTCACTGACCAGCTTTGTAATCAAAGTGTCAAGAGTAGAGCTGTGTAACATCAGGTAGATGTGCAGAAAGCTTGTGTGTTAATCCAAAGGCTGGTTATACCTGCTGTGTAGATACAGGGGACCTGGTTCAGAGGTTAAGTTACTGGTCTGGACTTATACTTGACCCTAAACAATTCAAGAAAGTAACTGGTCTTTTATATTGCCAACAAACAGTATACATATTTGGATTGTTAGTATCTCATGCCAGAATATCAAAGATGCCCCTGATCATAAGTGCCCTTTTCCAATGCTAAATCTCATCTTTGTGCAGTTTTTAGTAAAAACAAATAGGTATATACTTCAATGAAATATTATTTGTTTACCAGTATCTTGGACCTTTACCTAAAACATTTCCACTTTATCATACTGGTACCCTGAACCTGCATGCAGCCCTTGTCAGGAGTGACTTGGACAGTTGAGGACCACAAGTCTCACATTAAAAAATTCCTCATACTCATTATGACTCATGGTAAGACTGCTAAAGAAAACAAAACAGAATTTTCACCATACAAATTGTGTACAAGAATCCTCCTATATCAGGTCACAACAATATTGGTAGACAATTTGATGAAATTATTTGGGGGGGGGGGGGGCTTGCCTGTTGTGGCTACTAGTATCTGCTCACAAAATACTGCTTGTAGTAATGGAAACCCTGGCTGTCCTTGCAGTGCATTGTGGCTAAATTTGGCACAGGTTCAGTAAATCAGTATGTTGCATGAAGGTGTTAGTACCAAATTCTTTCACAAATATGGACTAGCTTGTGTAAAGAAAATCCATTGTCTAAATATTTTTGTTTTCCAAACTTGGTGTAGGGCTTTCAGACTGATTGTTTTGATCTGTAATTAATGACAAATGTGATGATTTAAAGTTTTTTTCCAAAGACATAATACCCCCAAAATGGGGAGCTTGAACCAAAAGTAAACAGAATTGCTTTGCAAACATGTTAATCATCCATAACTCTTAATACACAAAAATGTAGTTTGTCACATATATGCTTATTAACAACATACATGGGCCTATGAAATAAGGCAGAAGTTAGCTAACTTGAATGCTGGTAACGTTAACATTAACATAGCTCTCATACCCTGTACAAGCAATGGGCCGAAGCTCCATCCCCTGTTAGATCATGGATCTTTTTCTAACACCTCGGTCACAAACAGCACTCTGGGACAGAACTGGCCACTGCTGCTATTAAACTGATAATACTGACTCCAGTATAGCTTTAGGGGCCCTGAAATCCTTTCAGAACAGGCAAAAAAAAATGTGTCACCTTCTTTGTTGGGCAACACCAACTTGGTACAGTCATTTGAGGAGGGGTCAGATATACTTGCGGCAAGGGTGTTATAATTTCAGTCAAAGCGAAAGCAGGAGGCAATGCATTGCATAGCATTGGTGGACAGGAGTGCCCGGTTTCTGACATGTGGTCAATGCACAGGTAAAGCAGGGTACGTATATCTGTGACTGGTTTTCTACTGCATTTGTTGCATGCATGCTCATGACAAAAAAACAATTAAGAGGTTTCTCTGGCACTTGTGGCAAGGGAGCTTGTACTACATGCCAACTATAGGACCCTTCTGCAAGTGCAGAACTTAAAAAGGTATTTAAAAAGGTTCATCTAACCAATGATTTTCCTTCATTTATATATGTTAGAAACTTCAAGGTTACTCCCTTTGACCTATATCTAGCACTGATCATGACTGGTGTGCACCAAATACACAGAATAAGCTTTCCCAGTCTATGTCTTGTATTCAATTCATATTCCATACAGTATAACACTAAGTGACTTTTGATTCGTTGTACCCAAATGCAATAACCATTACACACACACAAAGTGCCGAAACTCAGTGAAGTAAAAACAGAAGGGGTTTAAACTTCATTTTTGTTTGATTGGACAATTTATCCATCGCATGTATATCATAAAAAGCACATCAAATTCAAAACCACTTTTAAAATCATTTTACTGATATTTACAGCAATGGTCATTAGACAATACCATAAGTGATGATGAAGAAAGTAGCTATTAAAGTTACAAGTTATGGGACCTTGATCTTCAAGTCTACTTGCTATGGCCAAAGATTTTCTTCCTGAGGTAGTCCTTCCTTTCATTGTTAGGGTGCTTGGGCAGCTCTTGCCACTCATAGTAGGGAATCTGTGAGGAATACAAATGTACCATTGTCAATTGTATTCACAATAAACAATTCAAACACAAAACATGGTTTATACTTACAGTGAAAGACAAAAAAGAGGCACAAAAATTTCTCAGTTAAAACAGAGTCAAGATCAGTTTGTGTGTGTGACTATTATCAATAAACACCAATCCATAATGCCTGATACAAAAATCAATATACATTTCTCTATTTTTTTTTCAAACTTAAGGTGGACACTGTATGTTAATACAGAGGCATACACACACACGCACACACACACACAGAAATACAGACACAAACAGACAAATATGATAACACTGTGCTCAAAGGGGCTCTATGCCAGAAGTTCTATTGTTTTTATCTGCTAAGTGTCTGGACCACTGCCATGAGGTGTAGCCATAAACTCATACTTCTACGCTATGCACTCATCCATAGGTAGACTTTTTGTGATGCCTTCAAATTGTGCACAACACTTTGAAGCATGCCCAGCCCCTTGGGTATTGCCAGAAAGACCTGCAGACACCTGTAATGTTGCTGATGACTGCAGTTCTCACCTCTACAACCTGGTACCCCAGCTTCCTGAGTTGCCTCCTCTTCATCTGATGGACCCCCAGCAGACTGTGGCTGTTGTAGAGGTGGTGTTTCATACTGGTGACCTGTACAGCCAGTCTGGGGAGGGGGAAGGAGGTACAATGTACATGTACATCACAGAACTGAGTTGTATGTGAGAACAAACCCTTTTGCTGGCCACAACATTGACTACCTGGCAGTTGTATTGATTATATTGAATCACTTTAAATTTGTTTGTTTGTTTGTTCAAAATCATATAAGGACAACAAAGTTATTCCAGTTTCTGGGTATGGTTAATAATGGTCAGGTGCTAAAAACTTGAATGGTAATAATATTCATCATGTATCACAATATTTCATTCTCCAAAGGAAACTATGCCAGTTTACACCCATTTTTACAGCTTGAAAACTGCCACCTACAGTCCAAAACACTAAGGTGGGATTAGCTTTCCATGCCATTATGCCTACTGGTGTGTTACACAGGTGTTATACAGGTGAGACCATGAGTTTGAAGTATACTTAGCATAGCATAAGTCTTTGAATAATAACTTTTAGTTTCTTTGAAACTATGACCACTACTGTCATTGAATGGTTGATTTTCAGATGCTGCCATTGAGGCATAAATTCAGTCAAACTATAAATACCTTGTAATATTTTCTGGTTCCCGGTTTGAAGGTTCAACTTCCTTTTTCTCCGCCAAACTACTTTCTGACTTTGTACCTAAAATACAAAAATACTGTAATGACAAAAATTATCAAAATGCAAAATGTCCTGTGACTAGCATCAGCTCATGCGATACTTAGTTACAAGTTCAACATTGTTGTTGATTGCCAGAATGGCGATGTTAAACAATGTCTCACTCAACAAAGTTGAAAGCAACCAGAGAATGTCTATGTCTCTAACTTTTGGGGAGGTCATCAATTAGATTGTTTTACAAAACAGCTAGGTATAACAACAAGCCCGCTACCTTAAGCTTATCACACACTGCTAAACACCAAAACCCCAACCTACACTAATGATGGCTTCTTAGGTGGCGTATCATTTTACCAACTACATGGAATAAAGGAGATTACATATAATCTAAACAGTTTTGTCCCTAACTTTAATAGGTGATTTTCCTTACATTGGGAAAAGCATGATGCAATCAGTTCTTACTAGTAATCATTATATGGTGACTTCAAGTGAATACAAATACAATGACAAAATGTATGCAGATTTTTTTAATTCCCAGAATGAGTTTAATAATATCATAATCATTATACTCCATGCCCACGGAGGGTTAAAGCTTCATACCAGTTAGGATATCAATGAGGTTGTCGTCCAGCCGAATGTCCATCTGTTTGTTCTTGCCACGAGGTGTAGAGACAGAACCGCTTATCGTCACTGCCTGGTTTGTCTGGTCCACATGTATCTCTATATCTACAGGAATAAACAACAACAAAACAATATAATGTACAAAATGGCCTTTCAAACTTTTGAAGTATGTGACAACTTGGAAAATGCATTCAAGCAAATCCCAGAGACAAGAAAATAATATGGTATCACCAGGGACCAGGGGGAATTTTTTCTTTCAAACCAGTAGATTAAAAACATTTATGACCACAGCTTGGAAAATAAGTACAATGCAGTTCCAAAATCTTGAAACTTTCCATGGTAGCAGGCCAGAATATACCAGAGAGCATATATGCAACTTACATAGTCTACAACCTCCCAGTGATTGTCTCACCTGCGGACTTGAAGTGGGGCAGGATGTAATGGACTGTCAGGTGTTCCCTCCCCATCATTTGCTGCAGTACCCTCACCACCTCTGCCAGGTTCTCCCGATACGTCAGCTCATGTTTCACACTGCCTCCTGCACCCTGCAACATGATGCATGAATATGGAGGCACACATCAAATCTAGTACCAAAAAAGTAGACTGGGGGCAAAAAAATCTAAATGATTCTTTTGATCAGTCCTCACCATGTACATGTATCATGGAAACAAATGATGACCATGGACTATTAAGAACACGAGCTACAGAGCCAAATGTACCAAACAAAGCTGTCAGGGGCCAAAGACCTTGAATTATGTCTTTGGTTGGTCAAAAAATCATAAGAAGTCATCCTTTGCTTCTCATGTTCTGCATTCATGCTAAAACATAACTCTTAACTGACGACTTTACTGAGGAAAGACTTTTATTCCTAAGGGATCCATTCTATGATGAGATCATAATAAGGTTTGACAAGCCCTAGGGTTAAGATATTACGAGCCTCATTGAAGACTGTATATGCTAATGATGTTTTGTCAGATACAAGTACAAGTAGTTGCAAGCTGGCTGGCGGCCGGCCACCAGGGGGCGACCGGACATTGCTCTGGCCCTTGGATACTGTCTTGCCAGTGATAAATCTGCTTGGAGATTTAGCTGCCTCACAAACACCTTTATGCATGACTGATACCACTACAGGGTCAGTGCTAACATAACATCACCTCTGACCTCTGGTAGTCGCTTGATGAACTCCTGAGACAGCCTGTGCCCAGCATAGTCCCCACACTCTACTCCAACAGTACCATCAATGACATACAGGTCACGCATGGTCTCCCAGGGGCAGTACTCTGGTAGGGATGGGAAAAAAGGTTAACTGAAAGGGTTACATGTACAAATTGTATCTAAGAATTGTAATATCAGACCTTTTTCAAATTTCATTAATGCTAACCTTTATCCACAGGTAAACTATATCCATTGTTTTTAAAAACAGGGTATTTAGGGAAATTCTGTTAGCTCACAATGTTTAATGCAGCACTAATTAAGGCTATGTGGATTCACATCATAAAACAGTAAACGAAGGTCAGGAGAGGAATAATATATTTCTAAATAAAAACTGACTTTCTATCTGCTGCAGGGTGTCTGGACTGAATATAGTGTTGATGAGGTCATACGGGAATCTCTCCATGTAAGCCAGCGCTACCACACTGTACACCAGGTGTTCAGGGAAGGTCTGGAACTCATTGGAACGGGCACACAGCTCCTGGAAAAAAATCAAAGGTTGTCTGGGTCTCTGACTTTATCATATCTTTACGTTTGATAAGGAGGGGACGGATCACCAAGTGGAAGTACAAATGTATAGTCTTGTATGGTATAATAGAGGACATAAGCCTTTGACTTTATTCAGATCTGTATTTACCTTTGATACTGTCAAAAGATTTCACAACATGCTTGACTCTGACCTACAGATCTTTTCTGAAGATACATACCTTTACCATAGTATCAAGAAACAGGTCAACGTTGGCTGGACGGTAGTTTAACTGTGCAAACGTCCACAAGAACTTGGCGATGTCTTTGATCCGACACAATTTGGCATCTTTCACAGCTTTCTCAGCCACGGCTTCAAGCAAGTCTTTCTCAAATATATGGAGCGCTCCATATGTGAAGACCAACTGCATCACAGACACAAGAGGTAGGTCTTGGATAACACTGGAATATGTTGTTGCAGCCTTCTTAAAGAGAGGCAAGTGGACTGTTGTTGCATGCCTGAAGGCCTTAAAGATACTGACTGCGCTAAAGAAATCTAGTTGGTCAATATGTTCACATGCTTTGTCTCCTAAAACCTGCAACAAGGCAGCCGAGGATATGATAGTCTGCGACTTGAAGTAACCCAAGCAGATTGCCGCAATCTCTTTCCCACTCAGATCGTCCACATACAAAAGCACCATATCTTCTAGCTTCTTCATGAGGGTTAACGGTGCCGTCCTGTTCTCACCAATCACATATAGCAGTTGGACAAGTTGATGATGTGTCAGCTCAAGATACTGTGGTTCAATGCACTTCAACATCTGTCCGTTGTAATTAACGACTATCCGGCCAATCGCTCGCCAGGTGTCAGATACAAGTAACATTGTGTCAACATCCCAATCATGGACGCGCCTTTCACACTCCAAAATGAACTTCTTGTAGATTCGATGCCAAGCTGGGATCCCCAAATTGTACAGGGAGACTAAAATGATTACAAAATCTTTATTTGTGAACACTTTGCAATAGTTTGACACCATTGTAAGACATGAGTCATAATGGTCACTCTGTAAAAACTGTGTAATCCTCTTCTGTGGTTGTCTAGCTAAAGCCGACATGCTGTCAGCTAGAGTTGCAGGACTAACTTCTCCTTTGTTGTAGCTGAGTGTGGCTAAGACACTCTCAACATCCACATCATTTCCACTTCCTTGCCAATTATGAGACTTAAGGAAATTGTCAGCTGTGACATATCTGTCCGAGTCTTCATAGAAATTTCTTGTAGCCGCCTTCTGATCAAATTTTTCTTCGCTCCTTGGACCTCCTAAAATGTCTTTGATTCTAAACTGGCCACTTCTGTGATGAATTTTATTTAAGTTTCTCTTGCAAAACGCTTGGTGCTTTGGAATCATTGGCTTTTGTAATGTCGTCGTGGTAAAGCGTGTGACTGGATGATGCCTGATGGGACTCTGTGCTTGAGAGTAAAATCTGATAGCAGCATGAGGTACAGGCACAGAGGAAACCAGGGAACTGCCTGCTGTACAGTATCTTTTGAAGCATGTCTGCAACCCTAGTCTTAAACTGCTTCTCCAAGAAGCTGGATTGAGGGTAAAAGGTGCCATGTGGGTTACCTGAAACTGAAAGGAAAAAGGACTTATTCAATCAAATGGGAATTAAGTTATATCATTTGGCACTGGTCATTGGCTGAAAAACGGTAGCTGACTGTCAAAATCTCATCATAGCTAACGGGAGGGGTCCAAAGTCCGGTAGGGGTCCAAAGTCCGGTAGGATTTTAAAATCATTTTTGCGGAGATATGCATAAGTGTCTGCACATAACAAGTGCAACTTGTTATGGACTAAACCTTGTTGTAAATAACTGAAAAGTCAGAGTATGTGTCCAAGTTGGTAAGCCCCAACAGATAACGATTGAAAAAAGT
>NC_049980.1:19473326-19486513 GCF_000003815.2 Branchiostoma floridae | reverse complement strand
TCAATCACCTATGAAGGAAGCCGAGCGATGCTCAACACGATGGAGTTAGTCAACCCGTCAGTAGAGTACCAATCATTCAAGAAAATCGATCCCTACCGACTAAAGAAATCCTGTAGTCATTTCTGCTGTTAAAAACGAGGTTGAAGCAGGAAATACAGAAGCCGAAAGTAAAAAAGGGTAATCGCAGGTAGACGTAAACAAAGTGCCGCCATTTTTCTTTTTGGCGACAGGTTGGTTTCACCGTTGGAGGTAATCCTTGTAAGTAAACGTATTTAAATATGCATCGTAATTCAAAATATTGCATATATTTGTGACAAAAAATAGTATTGCAGAAGCTTAGTGTTATTTTGCATGCATAGGATGCTTAAAGATATGCAGAGATGGCTTGGTTGTTAACTTATCGGAGTTTGGACCCCCTTTTTGTGTTAGAACGTTCCACTGAAACGCAAGTCCAAACCTGCCAAAACTTTCGCGCGCTGTCAAAGTAAAGTTCGGAATGCTGCCGTTAAAGGAAACATATGTCTGCACAGCTAAAATCACAGTTATATGGTTGTTAACAAGATCTTAAATTGTTTTTGACGGGTTCTCAGTAAAACGTACGATGACAAAATCCATGCGCATTCACTTAGAACAGTTACCGGACATTGGATCCCCCCCGTTATAGAAGGGTAATGTTACATGTTTGATAATACAGTTGTATATGGCTCCCTGTTACTGAGTATCTGTTGGTGACCTTGGCAAATGAGGTTATAGGGAGATAAAACCCTATATTACCCCTCCTTGCCTTAGCTTGGCTATCAAATGTGTAGGACGTACATAGTTTCTTCAGTCGAAATATGCAAAATATATGATATCTGTGTACCCTGTGTAACCTACTGGCTGCTCGTCAAGGTGGGAGCAAGGAGGTTAACCTCCTTGGTGAGAGTATCTACCTGCTAAAACGTTAGTACTGAGCGCCGGGAAAATAATATACTTCAGCGAATATTATCATTAAAAAAGCCAAACAATTATTGTCCATACGTTGGTAAGCACCAGGCCCAGTGTTATGATGAACAACTTGGAGTTTTAGACGTCGACCAGAGATTGACATCCTTCTGAGAGCAAGAGCTTCTGTTCTGCTAAAACCAAGGACTTGCTAAAACCAATGAGCTTTTATCTGAAAGCTCCTTGCTAAAACATGGTAAATCGTAATCAAATCTTAAAGTTTGACTTTAAAATTCACCTGTGTTGGTAGAAGTCATTCTGGATAAAATAAAACTTAAACTTCCAACACAAAAATTTGGACTTACCGGCTTCCGAACCGAACATGTGTTGACCTAACCCGGAAGTAAACCGGGCAGACCCTACCATTTACTAGTTTTATTAATAGTTTATAGTTTCTCAAATTTCCCCACAAGAAAAGAAAATTGTGACATTTTTGGGACGTGTATGTATTTAGTTGCTCTGATGTCACCAAGCAGGTTAAAACATTCTTGATGTTACGTCAGTATCAAGGCGGTTATAATGGTTCAAAAGCGTCGCCTAGTGACAAAGAGATGTACTTCAATTCAGCAACACAACTTGGCGTACGCGTAGCGTGGCGTAGCTCATGAGCCCCTCTGGATGCTGTGTTGCCTGTTACAGCCTTTGAATTTTATGACTTACATCAACGCGCCTTTGGATAAAAAGGAGAATTGTTCCCTCAGGAGATGGTGAACATGACGAGACAGTACCTAAATGAGAAAATGTATCTTGCAGAAGTGACTCTAACGAGTTACACGTAACTTTCAGTATCATGAACTGAGCTCCTTGCTAAAACCATGATGGTATTAAAAATCGTAATCAAATCTAAAAGCTTAACTTGACAGTTTATCTGTGTTGTAAAAGCTTAACTTGAAAGCTTATCTGTGTTGGTAAAGGTCATTCTGGATAAATTAAACTTTGACTTCCAACACAAAAAGTGCGTTATTAACGTCATTCAAAGTCGGAGTCCAGCTGTAAGAACCTTTCTCAAAAGGGCCTTTTTTAGCGGCTATCGGGTACTCTCTAAGCAGAGGTTAGGCTCCGGCTGTTTTTCTAACGTTTTTTTAGTCGTTTTTATCGGGCTTTTTATTTTGTCATTTTTCTTGAAGTACGCCAGCCAAACGTTAAAAAACAACCGGAGCCTAACCTCTGCTTGTGACTACAGTGTCACTGACGAAGGATAGTGGATTCTATCCGAAACGTCTGACCATTTCAAAACCATATCCAGTTGCTTGAGTAACTACTTTTTGGTGTAACCTCTGCTTGGAGAGTAGCTATTGGGTACTTGCAGCGAAATTGGATAACTATCGTTGTATCCGTTACTAATCATTTCGATGACATTTTTAATTGGCTAACGAGCTGAGGAAGTGTGCTTACGAAAAACAGCAAAACATATTCGGATACAACGTATCTTTTACGGATGCGGGTATTAAAAGTTTATCACTAATTCCAATGGGACGGACAAATGCAGGAATGAGACTTGAAGTGCACTTGGCACCAATGTAGTGGCGCATGGCCTTGACTACTAGCTGTTGAACGTGGTTAGTGGTTAGTGATACCAGTTTACCAGGCTATCAACATTAATGTCATAAAGAAGACTTTTGGCGGTGACGCGCGAAATAAGCAGTTGAAGCAAGTTAACTGCAAGTCGGATAACCACACACTTCGATCAATTGCATGGAATCCCAAACCGGCTCCCCGATTTACTCCATTGTTAGGTCTTGTTGGTGACTTCGCTTATCTGCACGACTCGAAGTCACCAATACCGGATGATTGCACGAAAATTTGTCAAACATTGTCAACTGAAAATGTGTCCTCAAAATCGGCATACGGTACAATTTGGCCGATAACTGCGTGTAAAGGCGCAATACCGACAAGCAATGAATCTATTATTAGGAGCAAAAGAAAGCGATATTGTGGGAGGTCGTGGGCGGGTCCAGGGCGTGGCCAGCTAATGCCGTCGGTAGATCTGCTTGGAGATTACTGGATACATAGTCGGCAACACAGAGAAAAGTTGACTTTACTGCATTTCATGATAGGGGCCATCCATCTGATCTCATGCCAGGTGTTCCGTGCTGCCCTCATCATGCTCCCCTTCTACAGCCCTTGGGGAGTCCATTTGAGGGCAACATATGGGCGTCTTTTCTTATGCATTATAACGCAGGTGGGGTTGCGGTCCAGGACTTACAGAGTGTTTTAGGGAACAGAGCTGTCTGTAAAGAAAGAGTGGGCCTGGTCCGGGCAAGCCGCCCGTGATGATGACGATGATAACGCAGAAATGATAGTCTCCAAGCAGACCCATCGGTGCCTTGGAGATAATATATTAAAGTTGGCAAAGGAGTATTGCCGGCCAAATGGAGATAGCCGGCTAAGGGAGTCAAACGGTCACCGGAGGTCTGCCTGCACTGAAACAGGGTGGAGCGTTTCTATTCAACAATGGTGTCGCTGCCCCACCCTGTTGTCAAGTGCTAATTACTTTACGAGCGACTTACACTGGACGAAGTCAGTGACCCGCGCGCTATGTAGCGCTATGCGCACGCGTCCCAGTAGGAGGTTCGCGCCAAATGGCGCCGGATTGAAAAAAATTGACAGCATCGCAACGTAACAGAACAAGCGCCACAATACATTAAATACTCAATTTAAAATCGAGTTGAAGTCTGAAAATAATGCTTAACAAAAACCAACCTGGTGCCATACTAAGTCCCTGGCCAGCTTTGATAATATCTCTAAGGCACCGTTGGGTCTGCTTGGAGACTACAGAAATGATTGCAATTTCATTCTTGCGGTATATCATATGTAAATCATGCAAATTAGGGCATCATTTACATGATTTATGAGCAAATGCTACAATAGCCTTCTTTGCTAAAATGAGACGTTCATACTTTGGACAACTTGCAATTCTTTTGTCTAGATCTGAGTTTTTGAAACTATAAATTCAAGATCCTTTTGACGGATTAGATTGACATTTAGCATGTCTGTAGTTTCAGACGGTATCAAACAATTTAGTCTAACCAAAACCACCATAATACTTCACGGGGGAGTGTGTCCTACGGACCCTTGTCTTTTCTGATTCCGAGAAGACACTGTCAAACTGCTTGAATGCATTTTCTGTTTTTGGTCTGAAGGAATTTCATGCTGAACTGCGTGAGAATTGGAAATTTACAGGCATGAGTCACGTCCTTTCAAACAATTTCTTTCAAACGTTAGCTGAAACCCTGCAGGCTGTGACACCATGAGATTATAGTTTATTGTTCCCCAGAGTATTGTGTACTGTCATTTTACAGTGCACACCATGAATAATGAAGAGAGGTCAGTCCTTATGGATTGAATACTGTAACCTACTTTAAGAACCCCACATTGTTGCTATAATGACCCAGTCACCAGGGGGTATTTAGCTCTGTTATTTTCTGTTTTCAGGTAGTCAGCCGGCAGTATAATAGGACAGGTGTACGTAAAAGCTGACTTATCCTGATCTCTTGTTTCTTGGGGCTGCTATGGGTGCGTTTTGTTCATGGCAATACAAATGTGAAAGAAAGAAAGCTCATATTTGAATATTATTGTAATCAACCGATATGACATATCTGTATCACCTGTTCAAAGAAAGTACATTCTAAATATATTTACGAGTCAGCTATATGAAATTTTACTTACAACTTGATGAACGGGACATAGTGGTGACAAGAACTTGACCTTACAAACTTAAAGGTTTTGTCTTGTTGAGTCAGTAAAATTTTGATGTGCTGTCTTTGGTGGTCTTTTTTTATTCATAATATATGAATTTCAAAATGGCCACAGACAGTGCATCAAAATTTTATAACTTATAAACCTTCCAGAGTAAGTGGGACTCAATATTGTCAACTCAAAGACTATCAATATGTACTCAAGAAAAGAATATGCATACAATACATTTGGAGTCAAGCTACTTTTATCAGGTTTTTAATATGTTTCAATGCAAGCATTTATAATTTCTTGAAACCTTTACAAAAATAGTGTAGAAAAGTAGTTTCACTTAAATTGAGGTATATTGAAGTCATTTTGAAGAGACGCTGCTACTGAGGACGGATGAAAACTGCAGACAAACATTTCTATTTGTCTTCAGAACATGCAAAGGCAACTGAAGAGATTTTGGTAAAATAGGCTGGGTTGTAGTTCAGACAATTTTCATTCATCATTAAAATCCATACTTGTGAAGGACCTCTCCCCTGAACTCCATAGATTAAGTTCCCATTCCATTGTGAATTTTCACCATTTTTCTCTTCCACCGAAAATCAAGCAACAGTTATCTAAATAACCTGTGATAAATATGATAAAGTACATTACTCATGGTGCATAAAATGGCAAGGAGTACAGTAGATCTGTATCCACACAGGCTATATGATTATATAGTGACTACATACAGGTTTCCATCAGTTCACTTCAAAATGTACACAACATACATCACTCATTAGTATAAGTCATTTTCCTTTTACCAGGAGACTGATATATGCCTTACGGATGCTAATGCAAAGTAAGAAAAATTGCAGTAGAAGTCATTCACCATTGAAAATGCATGTGTCTCAAAGTACAGTAATATCTAAGTTTGGACTTCACTTTTACTGGAAATTATGACTTGTGTTCTATGAAAAGTCACTTTGAGCAAATATTTCAGACAGATTCAAAGTAAAGAGAGTAGTAGACTGATGTAGCAATTTCAGTGTCAACAAATTGATAATGGATTGGTTTGACCCAAAATTGATTACAAATAATAAAAGATTTTTTTCCAGGTAGACTCATATTGCTCATAATTTTTATGATACCTAATGAGAAAAATCATACATTTGTTACGAACATGTTGCCGACTTTTAAAAAAACAACTGGTACAAAATTTGTAGGTTCCTTTCACCATAACCTCTCCTGTTACTCATGTAACGTCAAAACAGTCTTTGGTACAATAATGGTAAATGTGTCATATTTCATTATGCAATAATTGTGAAATCTACTATGAGACTTGTAACAGTGCATTGTAACTTCTGCTAAGTGTGCAACAATGACAATCAGCACTCGAATGCACAAGCCCAGATGTGATATCATTCACAGTATAGAACTGCTCTGTTGTAGTACTATCATGTATTACTTTAAGAATGTCATTTCATCAACAGCACACTATTGTTTAGTTCCTGTCATTATTTTGTGAAATGGATTCAAACATTGTAAAACAATAATTTGCACTACAGCAAATTGTGTATATTGACAAAATAAACATTTTCTATAATTACACCTCATGTAATTACTCTAGAAACATTTCTAAAAATCTACAGGATATTTCTGCTACAAAATGTACAACATATACATCTTTGTACAAGATAGCCAACTTGGCAAGAAAAGAATGAAAATGTACTGTACTAATACACTGTTCAAACACTCGTTGAGTGTGGTTATGTTGTTTGAAGGGCACATTATACTCCCCCTTTGTATTTTTTCATTTTAGTTTGAGGTTGGACTTGTCTGTAAGGCATCTTTTTAAGTCTCCTATCCCAGAGGCTCAAACTCCTGTACGTTTGTAATACTGATGTGTCAGACATGTATATGGCAATCCAGTAAAAACTTACAATGTTTAAGATGACCTCCTCATCTAGATATTGCAATGCCCAAATACAAAGAAAGATAATCTGTAATATTGCCTAATGGTACCTTCCTCATTTCCAGTACATTGCAGAAAATATTAAGGCCTTTTATCTGAAATAAACTAAGGACATTTGTATGAAACAATGTCCAGGATTCCAATGACTGTAGTGTGTCTTTATTGCACGTGCACCCATCAAATTGCTTGAAAGTTGTCCCACTACCAGAATTAAGAAGATGTTTCTTTGTTGAAATACATAACCTTTCTTTAAGTAGGTGTAACATTAGAACAGAAAAATAGTATCTCTATGACAAACTAATCAATGCCATTTGTAAGGCATGAAATAAAATTTCTATTGCATAGTATACACTTTGTGACTAGACAAAATATTTGTGTACTTATTTAGTGTGCCCACGAAAGACACCAGATAACTGCCAGGTGTTTATTACTCAGCTGCTGGAGCTTGTTCTTCTGTAGCTGCAGGTGCTTCTGTGGCATCAGGTGCTGCAGCTGAAGAATAAAAAAGTTTTTCCCATTTTAAATTTGAAAGAAAATCAATCTGAAACATGTTCAGTACAATGTATGCATGTGCTTTTTAAGGGACCGATGTTCAATAATCATGAAAATTCTTTCGATATATTTCAACCAACAACATGGAAGTTGAACAGGCCATAGTAACTAAATACCACATGTGTCCAACATTGTAACAATAGGCTCATTGTTTTTGTCATTTTCTAGAGAATCTAGTAGTACGTTACCACGAATTGTGTGTTTCAACTGCAAACTCTTGACTCTCACCATGCCATTACATGTAAGAAGTTTAAATAAACTTGATGCTATTGCCAGAGGAGCTGTGTGCCCTACCTTCAGCCTCTGCAGGAGTGTCTGTAGGGGCCTGTGTTTCTTCTTTGTTTGCTTCTTCCCCACCCTCTGTAGCAGCTGGCTCTGCCGCTGGCTCTTCTGTAGCTTTAAAACAAAACATGATGCTGAATGTTAAAACACGGAGTTGAATACAGCAATTGATGTGGAGATTAGATAAGATTAGATAAATCCATAATGATCAAAGATAGGTTACCTTAACAAGTGAATAAGGTCTCTAACAGAGTCAGGGGTTCAGACACCAGCCTTTGTCTTTTATCAGAGACTTTTAAAATTTACTTTGCATAATGTACTATGTACCTGGCTGCCTAAGCATTATTGACAGACCAAGGTCTGGTTAAGCCAAGGACATTATATTTACTTAACAAACAAACCGTGTACACCAAATTATAACTTTAAGATTTGAAAACACAAAATTTTTTTTTTCTTAAACATTTTACACAAATATGTTAATTATATTGACTATATGGGGCTGTGGATTGTAGTTCCATTGGGTTTTACCTGGTGCTTGTTCTGTAGACTCTGCTGCTTGTTCTGTAGTTTCTGCTGGCTGTTCTGTAGATTCTGCTGACTGTTCTGTAGTGGCTGGTACCTCCTCTCCGGCTGGCTGCTCTGTTGTTTCTCCTGCATCTTCTGTTATCGACAAAATACACACCGAGTTACAAATTTGAAATCAATTGTCATATATGACTGCGCAATGATTTTGAGTTATGCAAGCAAACAAGTGACTGGTCAACCTGATTAAAGAATTGTGCATTTCATTGTACAGTATATTTTCATATACATTTCATAGCTACCATATTGAGTCACTGTGCAAGATAATTACATGCACACCATTAAACAGTATGATATACATCACTGCTTTCATGCAGCTGCATTGCACTATCCACAATCAAAAAATCATTCTGCCTTGCCTCATAAAAGAATGACCTTCTAATCAGCACTGTATTGGTGCTGGTGTAACCCGATAGATGTTATAACATGGTCAGTGATGTTTTGTCTTGTCTGTGTAAACACCGTCTCACCTGGCTTGTTTTCTGTCTGTTCTGCGGGTGCATCTGACGTCCCTTCTCCTTCGGTTACCGGCTTTTCTTCATCTTTCTTCTCTTCTGTTGAGGACAAAAGTGCATCAAATGTCACAACAACTCAGTGATTTCACCACTTCTACACCTGGTATTAATGCATCTCCTGTCATGTTATGTATAAATTGTTATTATCAACCATGTAGAATGATAAACATTTGCTCTGAAAACAAGGTTGTAGATACACACACAAGGTGGTGAATAAACATGTGACCCAAATCACTGGAGCAAGTCTGTATCCATAGTAAACATTGGTAACCATGTAAACACCCAGCTGAGAACAAAGCCAGCTGGGCCTTAAATTGGGTGTGCATGACAGGTGGAATTTACAAGGACCAACGCAGTAACATAACAAGGTTTGGGCTGGTAAAATACAAACCTTCAGGGTAAAGCTCTCACTTTTAGAGAGCATGTTTTTGAGTCAGGAAATTTGGCTGGATTTGAATTGACCAGATTTAAGTTTGCATAACAATCTTATTTCCCAACATTTAAATCCCAAAGCAACAACATAGCCATAGACATGGTCAACATAAACCCTATGGTAGTCTTGGAGAGGGGAGGTAAGCCTAGAGGGAAGCTTGGCTCTATATTAGGCCGAAGCACTAATGTTGCCATAATACAGTACTTAGCTCCAACAAAAAACACTTAACAGTAGGCATGGTGACAACTTTCTATGCCGCACAACAATTCAAAATGGACTTCGCACTCTTTAAGTGCTACTTTGTCATTCCTAAAGTAGTAAAGAAGGCAAACTGTGTGCACTTCCCTTAAGAAACTTAAACAGGCTCCACTAAATCCCTTCTTTAAAACATTGCCATTAAGATACCTGAGTTGATTTTATGTTCACTTGCAATCTTTTACATTGTAGTATGAACAAAAAAAAAAGTTTGTAAGCCTGTCAGCAAAGTCTCAAGTACACTTTAGGTCGACTGTATCAAACCCAGACCTTGTGAATAGGAGGTGACAACACAAGAACAGTCCGTGCCAAAGAGTTCAGTTAAAACAAAAGATCTTACACCCCTTACAGTTGTTCGCCTGTTACTGATCTTATTCATCTGAACATTTGACTAACACCGTCCACCTACAAAGGCGCACTCAGTTGTTTCAACAACGTCCTTTCCCCGCCACTTGACGGTTCTCTTGTAAGGTTAGTTTAGATGTCGGAGTCACCGCGTGTAACGAATGTACACGAACTCAGTTCAAGCGGAAACCCGGAGTTTCTGAAATTTCTTAACACAGTTTTTAACACTGACACCCGGTAGAATTTTTGTGTGGCTGACACTAGCATATCAATAGCGCTACTCCGTATTTCTAGGTTAATTTTGTCCAGAAACGTTCCGGAAAAAACAGTCTGATTTTAGTCCTGAAGGCTGACGGAAATGATGGCGGGAGATCGTCTGCGCCCCACCTGTTGTCCGCCCCTACGCTCCCTCCGATGTTTTGCGTGCGGGACATGTAGTTGTACTTGAAACGTTCACATAGCTAGGTGCCCATGGTTTCCTTACAATACTAGCATTTACACACCTTTAGATGCAGATTTATCTCTCCCGGTATACGTAACCATTATCACATCCCTAATTTCTACATACACACTAATCTCATATCTTAAGGTAAACCAACGCAACCCAAGTGTGCACACGATGGCATGCCTGAGCCGACAGGACACCTGTTTGAATATGGTGTTGACGTAAACTTTACCTTCATTCTTGTCTTGTTCCTCCTTCTTGGGGTCTGTATCGATGACAGGCGTCTCTTCCTGTTGAGCTGGCGGGTCTTCTCGGACGGTCGGCTTGACAGCGGCTTCCTTCGGCGGCGATGCGGGCCTGGTATTATTTGTCGGGCTGGCCTGAGTTTGGTTAGCCTGCGTGCTGCCTGAACAACCCATCTTGACTTTAAAACTCTCGTGGATGTATGAAAGAGTGATGCAGAAATGAAAGGTCCTCTCTTGGAGATTGTCGCTCTGGCAACTAAAGTCCACCCGGTGTGCCCAGTGTTTTTGGAAAGCTGCGGTTGCCCAGCAGACACGCGCAGCGGCACGGCAATTTCTCCTGTTTATTTGTTATGACCAGGTCTCCACAGTGACATATTTGCATTGTCGTCGGCGAAATCTCATTACATTTACTCACTGCATGATTTATGAGTTCAACAATGGTTTCGCGCGACACGGGAGCGACTGAGTGCACTTATTTCATTTGGGGCGGGATGGCAGAATTTAATTTCAACTTCTTTAGGCTTAAAGAATATAAGTTTAGCGGAAAGTGTCACTGTTGACCCACAATAGCAGACGATAAGACCGTGTGGGAAACGCTGGGAGGCATGGCGACCTGTGGATAACAGGGTGTATTTTATGTTGGTTTAACGTTATTTCCCTCTTCAAATCCCATGGGAAAACGTTAAAGACCGTGCCCTAACGTGACCGCCGAGGATTCTGAAGTGTGGTTACCGACGTTTGCGCATGGATGGCGACCCTGGCCATGATACCTTATTTTCAAGCAGATGTAAGGTTTATGTGGGTCTTGTTGCTCGTTTTGTTTTCAAATAAACAAAGGTAATACAAAGGATGTAGAAAAAGAAATAAATGATGATTTAATAAAAATCACATACCAAGAAGGCAACAAACTATGTCAAGCTGACATGGTACAACATCTTCCAAGATCCTTTGCACTTCTAACGTTAACCCAAACAAGTTTCAGGTGAAAATGTCAATCACAAATTTTACAGCTTCAGCTAGACTCAACAGTGCATGTCATTTTAAAGTTACCAATAATGAATATGCCAGACTCTTTGGACAAAGCTAAGTAATAACTGTCAATGCAATGGTCACCAATGCCCTACATACAATACATCATGCCAATGGGAAATCTCCATACAATGTCATTGCTGTAAAATAATGTTTGCTCACTTTCAGTTTAACTGTTAACGTTACAGTCCCTGAGGTAAATGTCAGTTTTAGTTTTGTCTATTTTCTTCAAAATCCAGTTACTGCTAGTCACAGTAGTGAATCATATGCCTAAGATTAATGATGTGTTTCAAATTTTACTTTAAGTGGGACTCTACCCCAGAATTGCATGTTATTTTCAAAAAGGCATTTTCTGAAAATAAAATCAACTAATATTGTAATCAGATCAGCCGTAGATCTGTCCCAGGGCACTCTTTTCACATCTTAAGTATGACTTTAAATGAGATGATTGCCAGAGATCAACATCAAATCAAGATTCTTGAACATTGCCTCAGTTGAAGTTTGTCCAATGGCCGTTCACAATATAATATGGTACACAAATGATGGTACATTTTTAAGGAAAAAGTATTCATCAGAAACAGCTCATATATGCACAAGAATAAGGAAAACATCAAATTCATATGTAACCTTAAGTACATGGTTGGTTCTACCATGAGTCTTTATTCCAAAGCGCTGGGCATATGGAAATATATAACTTTAAGCAAGGAGATTCTTGTAACTTAGTCACCAAGACAGTTTCATTTACTACACAGTATTTCCAGTGAGAAGTTAGACTGAGCATGTGTTGTACTGTGAAGAGTTTCTACTCAGGCTCCACTACAAGTACAACACAAATTAATCCTGACAGTAGTAACAGTAAAATTTTTACATGGTACCATGGGAGTTCATCCACTTTGGGGTAGGGTGTGTGGTTGGCAACATCTATTGTTTGATAAATATGTTAACAAATAAAGCTACTGTAACAGCGAAATGCTGTAAACTAATTAAGTTGCAACCAAGTAAGTGTCACTCTATGCTTTGCACAACATTGCATTCCTGAAGAAATCTCCGGTAAAAGTAGTTGCTAAATATACAACATTTGAAATTCACAAAAAGATCAAAGTTAATTTGAATAAAAGTTTTGGTTTAAATGATACATAGAATGTGTGAAAGAATATTCTGTCAGGATAATAAGTCAGAATTGAGGCTGTCTGTATCCCCGTCTTGTCTTGACTTGGACAGAAGTTCTGCTGCAGCCTTAAGGACCTGAAATGGATGAAAACTTTTTACAAACACAAAATTCTAAAATTCTACAAATGATTAACTGATCAATGGTTCAAAACTATTGCAAACAGAGCACGGAAAGTTGTTGAAAATAAATGCCTTTCCTAAGGACACAATATCTAGCCAGTAAAGAGTTACCTCATTACCTCTCTTTGCGTCTGCTAATCTTACCACTAGGCCATCAACAAGACTACAACAAAAGCTTAGTTTGAGACAACATGTCCGTTCTTAACTATAACCTAAGACTGCTTCCTTTTTGCATAACCAAATCTAGAGTCACCAGAAATAATTATCTAGTTAATAACGTCCTTGGTACCATCCAGGACTTTGGATATAGGTCATATAATAGATGTGCTATCCACTTTACAACCCATGTACAAACATAGGAAAAAATTGAAGGGCAGAAACTTCCGCTATAAAAATTATTAATTCACAACCTGTCCCATCAATAATGAAATCAATAAAATATACATACGTCTGTGACCACAACGATTTCATAGCCTTTTTCTTGAATGATGTATTCGTATTGTTCTTGACTTAATTAGGTCAGTAAAGGGCAGGCATGATGTCACAACAACAAAGATGGGACACAAGGAAAGTGGGACACAACACACCGCTA
>NC_049980.1:19471005-19473226 GCF_000003815.2 Branchiostoma floridae | reverse complement strand
CTGAGAACTATCTCAAGAAACAACATATGAAATAAAACTTTGGACACTACTGAGGTTTGAATTTCGAAAATAATAACATCATTTGACTGAGACTTTATGTAATATCTAAAAAATTATGTACTCGAGGAATGTATCACTGCTATGGAGCAGAGAAATGTAGGATAACTTAAGTTCTCCCTGGCAAGTACATCTATCAGTGTACACTGTATCAACCTCGTCCTCTTGAAGAACAGCCAATATCACTTTTGCTACAGAAATGGTACAGGCATAATCAGGAAACCTTCCACTTTGAATTTCACCCAACATCTTAACTTGTACAGTGCTCTTTTAAATTGAAATTCTTCCCACACATAGGCATATACAAGTAAGATCGTTTCCATATTGCTTTCTTTTGGCCTATGGCCAAGCACTACAGTAGGGGGCTAGTCTTTGGACCCGGAAAAGTTCTGAACCCATGACCTCCAACAATGCAAAGTGAGTACTTAACCCACCAGGTTATCGCACTGGTTGCAATGCTGTCTCGCTGTTGCTTACTTTTCTTTCCTTTGTAACTTTAATGTAACATTCTTTTGTGGCATTTCAGTACTTTTGCTATTATGCCTATTATGCATACAATTAATCGTTGACTTTGACTCATCTATCTCACAAATGACATCATCTATGTTGCTGAGACATGTATTAAAATCCAACACAGAAGACAATGTACCCACCTCATCAGGTTCAGTCACACCCTTATACTGGCTCTTTGGCTTTGTTCCATCTCTTGTACTATGACTTGATGCAGCTTTCTCTTGCTCAACCTTGGGGGGCTATGTACATGTATGCAACATGGCAAGTCAACACAGCATATAACTTGGAGTATCTTATGCATATTTTGTTGGAAATAAGGATCACAACAAATTCCAAATGTAATAGTGCCCTACTTACTTTTCATTAGGGCACACTGACTTGATTTTATGGATGACATCCTCTGGAGACACCAAAACCAATGTGGAAATGTGGATAGGATAAAAGTCCAGCAAAGAAGATACTGCTAAACCACATGACTACAAAGCTGGTATAATGAATATTGAACCACAGAGCATAGTGTATCAAAAGAAACAAGTCTTTATTTGTAGGAGGCATATGTAGATTGTCTTGTACATCTTAGCAGACTCAGGTGAAGTAATTGATATTAAATATATTGACAAGAACGATCAAAGAAGTACACTATTGGAAGGTATATGGCTCCGACAACTGTTAATAATATATGACTGTTATGAGAAAACTCATAATGGCAGTTTGACCAAGGGTTTGACAAAATTAGGAATTTTTGAGGTTGCACATAATGAGCTTCATACAACCTGGCACAAGCTGGCACATGCTGCAATATGAGTCTGCAAGTTCAGGACTTGACTTGAGCCTCGTCAGAGGTGATCTTTTTGGAGAACAGACAAAATGTAATGCGCACGTGGATGTCATCCACAAAATCAAGTCAGTTTGGCCTTATTATGATTCAGGACACAAACAAAAACTTTTTCTTCTTGGCAATTTGCTGGATATTCAGTCAATGTCAAGATCAAATGGTGTTCTTCACAGAACTTGTAACATATGGGACTTCAGACACTTTATAATAGAAATAACTGATGTCAACACCGTTCTACAAAATGTAAATCTTACACCTTTCTAGTGGCATAATACATGAAGAAATGTCAAATACAGTTTTAGCAAATTGCATTTGGAAAGACAACTACAAAATGTATCAGATTTTCTGTGTTTTTTGCTGTTTTTTTTTTACAGTACCTCAGTCCACGGAGCTGGGCCAGGCCTAGCCATCATGTCCCTCAGCATGTTCTGTGTGGCACCAGACATGTCATCTAAGGACAGGTGATCCATGTACCTGCAGACATTACAACTCATTTCAGGGCAAACTTCATACATTCCATTTTCACTATATACATGTAGGGTAATTTACTTTCCATGTCAATGTAGCAGGAATCTACTGACTGTCATGTTGGTGTTCCTATTTGAATTTCATTGGCTTGTTGCTGAAACGTACACAGGATTTTTTTGCCCTTCTTCCACAAGTATTTTTTGTCTTGTTTTCTTAAATCTGTATCAATCAGTGCAATCAATTCATCAGTTGCAAACAGATAAGCAGAACTATGTTTTTGCAGGAACAACAAAATGCTTTCACCTCTAAAACTCTCATTCACAGTAGACTTATTATGAAAAGGGAAAA
>NC_049980.1:19469116-19470905 GCF_000003815.2 Branchiostoma floridae | reverse complement strand
TTCTGCTGTAAGTAGTGTACATTTTCGTCCATTCTCATGTTTGGTCTCTCGATTGGTTCATAGAGAATTTTCCGTGCTGCTGACTTCAGGTCTGTCAAAGGCTTGGGGCCGGTCCCCTGCAGGCAGGAGGAGGGGCTGCATGACCTGGAGAGGGAAGGTTTACATTGCCTGTGGTAACATTCTTTCTGTTACAAGCAGAGGTGATGTGGAACGGGTTGAAGTTTCTCCTCCATACATGAAGCTGTAATTTTTATGTGACAATCCACAATGACAAATTTAATCCTTCACACAAGCCTAAGCGGGGTTTGAAAATCTGCTCACTGGATCCATGGAGCTTAATCCATAGGCAAGGCAGTTTGGTCAGTACTGTATTCAATCTTATATTTTATAGTTAGACACTTTGTCATTGGAATCATGTATATACCAAGCACCTGTGCCACTGTAGGTTTTGCTGCACCACTACTGATGTTGTGTCCATCCAGCATCACCACTGATGTTGACGTGGTCAAGGCAGCATTGTACCTGTTCTCTTTCTGAAGTGGGTTTCCCTGGAACAACACAAACATGGAAAATAAAACTCATGCCATGAGGGGGGCGATAATACACATTTCACAGGATCAAGGATGATCACAACTATTTTACACAAACTGCAGATACATATCTACCTGTCAGAAGGTTGTGTAAAAAGAATCCTACTTTTCAACACTTATAAATCTGATGAAGCTATATATAGTATTATTCATGGATGCAGTTCAAAATGTACAGAATTGTGATTATTGTAACACAGTCAGCATGGACCAAATGACAATTCTTTTTGTTTATTGTTGTGATGTTCTCATGGATGTTTAGTTTATAACTGACGTGTTTGCCACCATCCCTCCCATATTAATTGTCTTCATACCAACATCTCCTTCACTACACATGCTACAGAGAAACCACTTCCCCCATATTCATACCATCAGGTAGAGTTCATGTAGTCTCTTCAGCCCCCTCAGCACGTCCACAGTGTCAGACAGAGACTGTAGGTGGTTATCAGCAGCATTCAGCACCACCAGTCCCAGGCTGCTCACCAGGGGGAACAAGTCTGTCTACAATACAACACAACAGCAAAACAATCATTCAACATAAGACTCAATTGTTGGGAAAATAGCAGAAGTAACAGTTGAAACCAATATTCTCACTGAATGGTAGCTACAGAGATCTCAGGAGATAAGGAATGTTAACTATAACACACACACACACACACACACACACACACACACACACACACACACACAATCACACACACACAAACACACACAAATACACACACACACACACACACACACAAACACACACACAAATACACACACAAACACACAAACACACACACAAACACACACACACTGTACTTCCCTCCAGTTCTAAAGGAAGACAGGACTTACTAAGTGGTTCTTTTGCACATGTAACTCCTTTAGTCTTGAAAGGGACTGGATACCCTCCAAGGATGTAAGCTGTAAGAAAGAGAAAAAAATCACTTTTTTGCACCATGTTTTATTGTGCACCAGTTATGTCACACATGATGCCACCTCTATGTATGCAACTGCTATGTATGTTAGCTAAGTGCAACTTTTATACAATGGGTTAGGGCTGTAAACGTTACTTGTCAATTTCAATACTTCAAAAACTGAATAAGGACACAGGCACCACACAGATTGCTTTATGTCTAATGTCGGAGTCAGATTTAAAAACTATTGTGCAAAAATGTTCCTCTAACTGTACTGTACTGTTGTCAGTACTGTTAAGTAAT
>NC_049980.1:19462018-19465624 GCF_000003815.2 Branchiostoma floridae | reverse complement strand
ATGGAAACAACATTGAAAGTCACTAGTTAGAAATAGATGATACATGAAGAAAATTTTTGATGGTTTGCATGGTTTGCTTCTAGTGGCCAGGACAGACTTTGAGCAATCAGCAAGTAGAACACCACTTTCCTTTATCTTAGTCTTAACACTTATTTGAATTTTTCCTCAGTAGATCACAAGGAAGTTCTAGATTTGGCTCAGTTGCTGCCTTCCGAAGGCAGGAGTCTGAATCTGATGAGGAAGAAGGACAGGCATATTATGCAGGAGGTTCAGAACATGGGGGAGGGCAACAGGTATGTGACACAGGATTGGTTCATTTTGGCATTGTCTCAGGGGTGGAGGTATTTTTTGGACTATGTTTTGAATCAATCATGCATTCATTTAATCAAACTGTAGTCTGGGGCTGTTTCTACGCAGATTAATGTAATTGAATATCCATATCCTACTACTGATAGCAATCAATATTGTTAATGTGCTGTTGGTGTTATTTGTATGCTGTCTTATGCATGTCTTTGATACACTAAGTCTAATAAATACAAATACACTGTACCAGGTGTCTTTTCTTACTAC
This sequence comes from Branchiostoma floridae, assembly GCF_000003815.2. Classification (NCBI taxonomy): domain Eukaryota; kingdom Metazoa; phylum Chordata; class Leptocardii; order Amphioxiformes; family Branchiostomatidae; genus Branchiostoma; species Branchiostoma floridae. Next base: position 19,465,054 of record NC_049980.1, on the reverse strand, counting down.
ATAATTCCTGTTTCACTAAATCTATGGTGAGATGAAAGTTCCATTTTTTCTTCTAGATCTTAGGGCCACCAAAGAAGAAGCCCAATCCAAGCACAGATGATGTTGTTGATAAGCTTTTCCAGTCGGCCAAGGATCACGGAGCTGAAACTGTGGAGCCAGAAGAGGCCGCTGCTCGTCCCAAACCCTTGGTAAGTGTAGGGTAAAGGAAGGAGTGTAATATGATGTGTGGCATTAAGATGTGTGGTATTAAGATGTGTTGTGTGAGGACAATATTCATAATGAATGGGTGAAAATGGGCACCATTTTATGTACTTTGTGGTGCATACTTTGTGGTAGATTCTGGTGATATACACATTAGCCAATTTAAAGCTTTACAATGCACATGAGATGTTCAAGCCAAAAAGCATCATTATTACCTGTACACACAAAGCTTATCATTGTATTCCTCAGTACATTATCCTTACATGCCTTGTTTTCTGCTAGGCATTTAAAGGAACTGGGTACAGACTTGGAGCTACAGAAGAGGACACCCAAGTTGTGCAAGGAGAGAGAGATGCTTCACGACGTCAAGAGGTAGGAATTAAACTCAGATAGTTAGACAAATCACACGCCTGAAAGCAAATGTACCCATGTACATACATTTTGGAAGGTTTTTCTTTTCATTCTAGATTGTTGATTGGCTACTTTGTTGTAATTCTTTCATGATTGTGCATGCCTTGTTTTAGTGTCAGAAATGCCCCCCAAAGTGCTGTTTTGAAAATGGCAAAGTTAACAATATGTCCTCCTGACGACATCAATTCATTCTTTTCCCCAGAAAACGATCGTTTTGCGGATGTGGAAGAACGGGTTTACTGTAGACGATGGAGAACTACGAGCGTACGATGATCCTGCTAACCAGGAATTCCTCAACTCCATCAACAAAGGGTAAGTGGATCTGTCTTGTATGGAATACTAATGAGGTGCTCTAACAACTTCTGTTTGCAAAGCAGGCCCTATTTTGCCATACCTTAGGTCAAAGAGCACCACTTGTTTGTGATGTCATGAGTCAGCCATCATGAATTCTCTTTTACAGGTAGGTCTTGTGTGGGACTCCCACCGTAGTAGCATGTATAGTGATGTTTGTCCATTTTTTGGAGCATGGTATTTAAAGCTTTACACGAGACAAAGCATTGCAGGTAAAATCATCACCTCTTGTTGTTCCCATCATCGACAGGGAAGTGCCCCTGGAGCTGATCAGGATGTGCCGTGGGCTGGAGGTGGCCTTGAACCTGGAGGACCATCGCCACGAGGAGTGGGCGCCCCCCAGGGTCGCCGTCAAAGCCTTCTCAGGAGAGGGCCACAAGCTGGGCAGTCCAACTCCTAATGTTGTGTCTGCTCCTGCAGCTGCAGCGGGTAGTGGTGACAGGAAAACCAACGAAGCCAAGGCACAGAGTAATGTGGGAATGAAGGACTCGGAGCCCACCACTAGTATCCAGATCAGGTTGGCCGACGGTTCGCGACTAGTCGCCAAGTTCAATCACACCAACAGAGTCAGTGATGTGAGGCAGTTCATCGCTACGGCCAGGCCTGAAACAGCGGTCACTCCGTTTGTCCTGATGACGACATTTCCTAACAAGGAACTGACCGATGAAAGTCAGACTCTAAAAGAGGCTAACCTGTTAAATGCCGTCATTGTGCAAAAGATGAAGTGAGATAGGTTGCAATAATAACACTAATTATTCTGGTCTGAAAATGTTACTTTAGGATCTCTGGAAGAGTATGGTTAAGGTGTTAATATTATATTCATCTTCCATTTCCTTTGTCCCTCTCTTCCTGTTTAACACTACATAAAATTGCTAGTATTAAGCTATTTGGCTCACAGCCTCTTAGGCTTTTACCATTGTTTGGGTCCTTCAGTCACTTTCTGAAAGTCCTTGTCGTACTAGTGTAAAGTTAAACTTGTTAAGGTATACAGTGTTTGCCAATGCAGCATGTCTAATTAGATTTGAGGGACATTTAAGAGTATTGTACTTATTAAATAAAAGAGCATAGTCTGGGATTCATTATGTTTTGTTTATTTATGATTAACCCCCCTCTGTTTATTGGAGGGAATGTTTACATCAGGAATTTGAAGGAAATTGACAATGTGCTATACAATGTACCACAAGCATGAAGTCTGTGATGAAGAATCAAGGTTAAGTAGCTCATACTTCAAACAGGATCCACATACAGGCTACAAAATGGCTCTAGTCTAGATTTAAGGTTTCGCTAAAATGTTGTCATTAAGGGTGATAGATTTGGAAATTTTTACTTTAAGGAATCCGTATATTTATGCACAACTCCCATCGACATTGGTTTGTTTGAATATATATGGGACTAGTGCTTGAGCATTCCCAGATGGTTTTGTCATGCTGCTTCATATTCTACCATTTGTTGATTACTGATTATGTGTATGGTGTAACCATTAACTCAAGAGCACAAAATCCAAACCTATGTCATTGAATGGGTGAGGTAGAAAATGTTTCAGCTGTTGACGTTACCGTATGCCATATAAAGGACTATTGTCCACTTGAGTCTTTTCCATGTGTCTTTTTTTTAGAATGATATAAAAATACAAAATGTAGTTCATTTGTACAATTCAAGTGAGAGGGCAAACTTTGTGGAGCCAAAGTAAGATTACTAATGGTTATCTACTGCACACATAATCTACAAGTCCCCAAAGAAATAGCATTCGTAGCATGTTTGCAGCTACATGTAGGTAAATGCATAATGAAGTTTGATTGAAAAGAAGTGCTAATTACCGTTAGAATAGAAATCTACTTAAATTGGGTAATATTCCCTGGTAGGTATTTGAATACATGAGATATGTAACACTTTTTACCATTTTGTCTTAGAGTCTAATATGGCACATTTGACCAGAGCAGGATAAAAGAATAGATTCTATAAGAAACATTGATCATCAGCTTCAAGGGGGCACATTCCATTCCAACAAAACAATTGTTCACCAATTGTTGACACACAGTTGAGTGGGAGAAGGTCAATCATTTTTTACTCTCC
>NC_049980.1:19453666-19461766 GCF_000003815.2 Branchiostoma floridae | reverse complement strand
ATCTTGCTGTTGGCTGGCGTACTTCAAGAAAAATGACAAAATAGAAAGCCCGATAAAGATGACTAAAAAAATGTTTAAAAAAACAGCCGGAGCCTAACCTCTGCTTGGAGAGTAATCATTTTTTTCCAAGGGCCAAAATGTTGTACATTTCAAAGTTTTGTTTTTTTTAGAATCAAAAGAAAACTGTTTTAGAATACTACTTTTATTGATACAGTGACTTGGTTCTAGAAAGTGCAGGTTACAAGGCTAGGTCCTTTGAATACCAAATTCTGCAGTTTGTTTTCTGTTGATGTGTAGTCTGAGCCAGTGAGGATGAGTGGGCGTCACACAGCCTTTGATTTCTGGTCAAACACAGTGACCGTTCAAGTGTGAAATATGACTTTAATGCAACTTTGCAAGTACAATGGTATTTCCATCATATTTGAGTGTGACCTGTGAATGTGTGTGATAACACTCCAGTCTGGCAGTCTAATTCAAGCGATGACCTAAGTGTCACCCAGTAATGGTACTCCAGTCAGAAGTCTAATTTACTGAATCACTGCCCCAATTAATACTGTATCTGAGAATTTTGACATTTCCTGACTAAACTAGCATTACCTGTCACTGGGCAACGTTTCAATAGGGGTCATGGTCATTGCTAAACTTAGTTTTTGCCTGACTGGAGCACTATCACACACTACTGCTACAGTATAGTCATTGCTCAAATCAGTGGTGGACTCAATGGAGTAGTCACCGATCACTGCAACAGTACAGTAGAAGATTTCCCAAGTGTCATGCACCATCGCTGCTACTGTGTCAGAACGTTTTAGCCTGGGCACCGTCCAATTTGTACCAGGCCTGCACTATTAATCAGATGGTACATAGGCTAAGAATTTTGGATGTTCACCCCACTAATATGGCCATGGTGGTAGAGTTAAAGCATATTGAGGTGAACTATTGCTTTAAGGGAGAACAAGAATGCTCACAAGAGTCAATAGAGAGTGAGGCAACATAAGAAAATGGTAGTAGACTGAGAAAGGCAGTAACATACATGTATCTTGGTGGTTGACAAGTGTAATCATTATATTCGCTTCACATAATTCAACTCTATTTTTCAACAGCTTTCAACTGGAAGTCACCAAAGATTAGTTGGTTCTATGTGTGGCTGTATCAAGACTACTGGTATTTCCAACTCCAATAACTTCTATACAGATTTACCAAGTGTATCTTGATCAAGACTTTCTGTGTTATCATCCATGTCAAAAATACACAAGTCTTAAAATGTGTTATCAATAATCATTTCCCTCCACATTTACCTAAAAGAGACACAACACAATGTTTCCCTTTTACTTTGACTTTAATTAGACATTGTACCCAATGGGTTCCTTTGTCAAGTTTGCACTTACCCTGACCATCTCTGATATCTAACTCTTTACTACTGTAACAGTTTTAAACTCGGAGTGACCATTGAATGAATAAAAATTTAACGTGTAACGTTACAGGAATTACACTGAGCAACTGTATCTTTTAAGTTTTTGTGTTTTGTTGTCTTTCAAATCAAACTTTAACATCATGGATCATATCTAAATTAGAAAATCATATGGCATAGAAATCAAGTTTCGGTCACTCATTGTTTGAGTTCAGTCGCTTTCACATTCATAACCATGTAGCTGTTGTACTGTGCTACACATGACCAGCTTTGTCATTTATACCCAGGTCTGCCCAAGTTGTTTGACATGGTCCCTTTTTCTGAACTAGTTTTAGCCTACAAGCCGGCTCCCAGTTCTAAGTACATATCTGCTGTGTGATGCATTTTGTCCAAAGTGTAGGGCCCTTAGCATGTACACAAAGAATGAGGAGAGGCTTTTTACTGTCCCCAGCACATGTAGACTTGGAACTGTCAAATGGCTTTTAAGTAAAACCAGTATTGAGTAATCATGTTTTAAGTAAAAAGTCATATTTATCACCATACCCCCTGGATTATCTAACATGTAAAATCTATGTGCTAAAAACGCATAATTCCTGAAAGAGTTGTACAGAGTAGAATCTCCAGGCAGGAACTGTGTAATTCTACTTTGGGCTGTTCTTCATACCAACAGGAATAAGGCACCTATACTACCAACAAAAAAAGATTTCTATAGCTATATAATTATCCTATCTTTAATCGACATATTCATCAAAACACGTACTTCCTTCATATACAGATAACCATTAATGTCATGCCAATAAAATCCATAATGCTTGATACTAGACCTCACATATTAAGTTATTGGCCATAATTTCCAGCCACCAACCAAAATTCTAATAAAACATTTCCACACTTTTTATAATACGATATTGCTACATGGAAGAGGGTTGATCACATAGATGAGGTAAAACATGTCATCAACAAGACTGGTCCCAATAAATCACAATTATCAACTTGAAAGGTTATCTGCATTGGTAGGAGTCATTCTAAATAAAACTGTAATTTCCATCACAAAAATTGAACTCACCCAAATCTCTTAACAGAGATGGAGGGCGCCATAGTCACATGTGCTGTCTACATGACATGACGTTACGGAAGCAGTGGATTGTCCATTCGTTGCTAAAGACTAGAGTTGATCAGTCAAAAAGTTGGGTTAGTCCAATTTTTGTGAGAAATTAGAGCTTGTATTTATTCAGAATCAGAAGTACAGTATTGTCTCAAGACAAAACATGGTTCACCGAAAACTGGATAACACAGGCCAAACAGCATTACCATGGCAATGATTCTGTTTGCCCCATATTACCCAGAAATCTACGTTTTTTCCCAGCATGAGAAGGGCTGTATGAACTGGTCTATTGGAATGCAATCTTAAGTCCATGTTACATACTAGCGATCATGTGGCTGTGGCTCTGGTTGCCACTACTCCACCCAGCCCTGAACATTTTTGGGCCTGTTCTGAAACAGCACCTCCACCACAGAGGAGTCTGCCATGGTGCTGATGTCCCCCAGGTCCTGCTGGTTCCTGGCAATCTTCCTCAGAACACGCCGCATGATCTTACCCGAGCGCGTTTTTGGAAGACCTGGAGCATTCTGGATATATTCTGGAACAGCTATCGGACCGATCTTCTGACGTACTGGAAAGAAAAGGTAACAATCATTCCAACAACCAATTAATACCTTATATGAATGCTGACAACTTTGATTATTCATTGCAGATAGGTTATGATTAATAACTTCTAACAGACTAAATTCTCCATAGCAATTTTTTTATATTAATACTGGCACAAAATCAACATTTCATTACATATAACAGCAGCTATAATCATACAAAAAAAGGAACCACACTAATCAACAGCAGCTTTGCTATAGAATAAGTGAAATTTCTTACCTTTGCCCTTTAGTTCACCCACAAGTGCATCGTTGAACAGTTTTCCCTGGAAAAATGAACAATATTTGTTTGAAATCTCAGATGAAGAGAAAAATCTTGTTAAGTATTACAAGCCAAATTACACCTCATGTCTCCGGCATGTTTCTATACCAGTGCCCTGCTGGGTAGTTCCTCCCTTGAAGTAAAAACAGCAACAAAAAACTGTTAACTACTGGACAGGGTACCACTTCCTAAATGTGACAATACTTACAACTAACACAAAGATACACAATCATACATTAAACAAGTCAAGGAAAGCATTTTTCTTTTTAAGGTTCATTACCAGTACTTAGCTAATTAGGTAATGTGAACTGTCACCATACCTCTTTCAGAGTGACAAAGCAGTACACACACTCTCCCTTAATTGAATGCGGGTAAGAGACAACGGCAGCCTCTGCTACTGCTGAGTGTTCAATCAGGGCAGACTCGATTTCCGCAGTGCTCAGCAGATGGCCGGACACGTTCATGGTGTCGTCGGTCCTCCCCGTGATCCAATAGTAGCCGTCCTTATCCCTTATGCACCCTGGAAGAAGCAGCCATTGGATAAGGTGACATGCAAGTCAAAATCACAACTGATGTTAATGATCTTATTGATATGCTTAAAACATTAAGTCACAAGTTAATGCACATTTTGGGGATGTTACGATCTTACAGATGACTTACCATCCCCAGTGAGGTAGTAGCCTGGGAACTTCTGGAAGTAGGTGCGTTCGAAGCGTTGGTGGTCGCCGTATACCGTCCTCATCTGTCCTGGCCACGGCTGCTTCAGAACCTGACAATGTCCCACAAATAAACCTTCTCACTCACGACATTTCTGACATCCAGATACAAGAGTTTCCAAATGTACCACATCTAATATCTTGGTAGATACTACACTTTAATCTTACCAGCTGTAGACTTACTACAGACACTCCATGATCTGACAATGGACCAGCTGAACAGAAGTCCCTGTCATTATTTTTATTTTTACTTTGTAATGTATACTATGTATTTATGTCATACCTGTGACGCTAAAACGTTCGATACAGGTGTTCCGGACCGGGCCATAACTTCCGTATCAGACCGGTTCGAAAGGCGTATCACACAGGCTCCATTCGAATAAATCTAATAAATTTAAAACTGTTTCGAGCGGACCGAGTGCGGCGTCATCAATGTTCGAATACCTGATTCAGACGTTGACACATTACTGTTGCAACACTTTTTGTTCGAGGGCACCAAATTTGTTCAACTTCTGGCGCATTTCGCATCATAACAGGGGTATGACATAAAGAAAATACAACATGGTGTATTCCGCATCACCCTCGGTCCAAGCCCTCCCGCGGGTTGGATACAAGATTCCAAATGTACCACATCTAATATCTTGGTAGATACTACACTTAAATTCCTGGCCTCAGGCGATCCGACCCGCGGTCGGGCTGATACCTCGGGTGATACGGAATACACCGTGTTGTATTCTATATGTATCATAAAAACAAACAAAACAACGGCCCTTACCAGGTACCCTTCACATGGTCCATCCAGTTCCTCACCATTCTCATTCACAACAGCTGGGACTTGTCCAAAGAAGGGCAGAGTCTGGAGAATCGAAAAGAAATCATTAAAATGTGAGGAAGAGATCTGTCCAGCTGAAAACAATCAATAGTTACTGATACATATCTTATTGTACATTTTATCATGTGAAAAACACTTATATATGCAACCGTAGGTTTTTATGGTTTTAGCTGAATCCATACTGACTAATTTCACAGTGTAAGGGAAAGAAGTTGTTTGCTGTGTTTAGGTGTACGGTGTAATGTTTTGTTGTGACCTCTCACAAACCATAGACATAAAAGCACCACAACTATTTCATTATTTACAACAATGGACTGGAGAAGCACGACTCATGTAAATACAAACACTTACTGCAGAGCCAGGCTTGGCAGGAGTGGCACCAGGTAAAGGTGTCAGAACGTGTCCACCCTAAACAAGAAGTTTATAAAGGAGGAGTTGTTACTAAGTTTTGGTAGAATTCAATGTACCACTACAAAACAGTCCAGTTTTCAATACTGCACTGGTGCAATATAACATTCAAAATAACTATGACTGACGACAAAAATCTCACTTGTGCTACTTTGGTCTTGTGAAGAGGAAAACATCAATTACAGCTTGTAAATAGTTTCATCTGACAAGTTGGTAAATAACCAGTAAAAGAAGCAACAGTACTGTGTAATGAACTAAGATAGAGCCAAGGCAATACAAAGAGAGGACAACATGCACATAAGGCTGCTACACAGATTACAAAATCTACTCCAGCCATGAAGCAGGATGAGGGGAATGTTAGCTTAGTCACACGCCTAGCAGTGAGAAGTAGAACTAGTTATTTTGCATTGAGAAGGGTAGCAGAAGACTACCACTGTGTAAACTCACAGTCTCCGTCTGCCAGTATGTGTCCACAATGGAACATCTCTTGTCCCCAATGACATTGTAGTACCAAAGCCAGGCCTCCGGGTTGATGGGTTCACCGACTGTGCCAAGCACCTTCAGGCTTTTTCTGGAGTGTCTATACATCAAAAATATGTTCAATGTGATTTTAAATTGTACTTAAATCACTGTTTATCTAAGATGGTGAAATATTTTGAAAAAAATATATATAAATGGACCATTTTGTAAACAGAAGTCATTTTACTATTCTTATCAATCCCATACAGCTTGTGAGCACAGGAAGTGAGTTAATTCTCTGTTATTGTTTAAGGGAAAATGATACATACAAAGGAGGATGTAAGGATTTAGCCTGGTATCCATCCTATTCTAGCTCCAGTTTGCTCCTCTGATCGCTTACCTGTTGACTAGTCTGCCACCGTTTCATGTCTAAATGTTTCTTTCACCATCAATTATTTCTATATATGAAATGAATATTTTTCAGATGCAATGTAGTGTCCATCAAAAAAAAAAAAGGAAAGTGAGCTCAATCCAGAGCTGCAAAGAGCTATTTTTCCACTGGTCATGACAGAGAAGATAGATGCCATGCACAATATTTACAGATTCATTGTACTGTCAAAATTCCCACAGAATTGAAAAGTGGAACATAGTTTAACATCCCATCCTAAGAACTGCAACCCTTCTTGTAGCGTGTATGTCGAGTGAGCGACAACAGCAAGGATTCAAACTCCCACTCTAGTTCTAGAAACAGGCTAACTAAATACTGGACTGTGCACGCTATGCATTTGAACTTCCAAATACCGGTTTGATCCTGTTCCCATGCTATTACAAAAGACTGGGGCTGATTAGAGCTCTCCATTATATTTTAAGCAAATGTTCAAATGCCAAATGATTGTCTAGGTAATAAGCTATTCATCAGGAAGGCAATCAGAGGAGCGAACTGAAGTTTGAGTAGGGTAAATACCTGACAATAGATTTGGTACCATAACGTTATGCACATTCCTTTAAGAAAGCCCTTGGCAGTGTAATTTTGACAGCTGTAGCTATTGCACATAGATTATGCCCTCAAATTTCATCTAACTTACTTCTTGACATAGTCCTCTCCAAACTTCATGAGCGTGCGAATGGCTGTTGGAGCAGTGTAGAATTTGGAGACCTTATATTTGTCCACTATCTCCCACATCCTTCCTGCATCTGGCCATAGGGGCATTCCCTCAAACTGTCAGTAGAAATGGTCACTATTAGTCAGTTACTAGAACAGTGCACAACAACTAAATTATTATATCTGTGGCCTAGATATTGATATCATTCTAAAACTCACATTATATTTGAGATTAAAGAATGTCTTGTGTGTACAATTTGTTACTTCATCAAACCAAGATCTTTATTTTATCTATTAAAAGCTGTAGGTATACCAAGCATGTTTTGTCTACTTATAATCAATATATCCTTAGAGGTTATTAGAAGGACAAAAATAGATCTGTATGTATATGTACATGTAATACCAAGGAATGTAAAAGGAAGTCTATGAAATAGCAAAACTATCTTGTAAGACTTGTTGAAAGCATAAACTATGTTTATATCAGCCATGACAGCTTTTTGATGCTCATTTCCTCTGCTACTTACTATAACACTTGTAGCTCCATTTAGCATTGGACCATATGTGATGTAGGAGTGTCCAGTTATCCAGCCAATGTCAGCAGTGCACCAGTAGATCTCCCCAGGCTTGTAGTCAAAGACGTATTTAGTAGTGGTTGCAGCGTAGAGCATATAACCAGCCTGGGTGTGGAGAACACCTTTGGGTTTGCCTGTGGACCCACTGGAATAGGTATAAAAAGAGTTACTCAAACACAGGAGGCATTGGCTTTAACAATCTATAGTCTCAGTAGAGAGATGTCTTTACGTGATGTCATCCCTGTGTCTGCCACTATGTTGGCACACTTTCTTGCATTTCAGTGAATCACAGCTCAATAGTGTTATGGCATTTTAGCATCCTCTGACCCTCTCAAATAAACATCATTAAATGCGTGCATTTCAAAGAAGAGAATGCCAGAGAAATAGGGAAAAACTTTCTGATAGAACACAAAATTCTGCGTCTAGCCGCTATGGACCATTGAAATGCAAATAGGGACACCAACATGGCAGTCAGCTCCATCCTGCTTCATTGATATGGAATGCCCTACACTACAAAATATTTCAGTTATCTAACACCTCTGTAGGACCATGATGAAAAGAATTTTTTTACAAAAATGTAATTAGATGTAAATTAGATGTTTTGATAACATTAAGGTATTTCACAGGAAGGTTG
>NC_049980.1:19451203-19453566 GCF_000003815.2 Branchiostoma floridae | reverse complement strand
ACTGGTCACTGGCATCGCGCATCAGTTCATCCCACCAGCATTCACGGTCATTGTGCCATTTGGTCTGCCAATCAGAGTCACACATTAACACTTGACAAATGTTTCATAAACAGTTTCAAAACTTCAAATAGTCAAACCTGTTTGTAACTATCAGCAAGTGAGTCACTGATTCATTGTACATTACTGCAGAAACTTTAATAAAGGAGTTTATCTGTTTCAGATGACAGGGCTCGAAATGATTTTTCTGTTATCCGTAATATCACAATTTGTCAGAAATTTTACTTGCAGTTTGGAGAAACTTGCTTTACATACTGTAACGGCAGCACAACTTTGTTTTCATTAAGGTTAATTGGGATTACCGGGTAATTTTTTATCTTGCAAAATTGTAAGCTGCAATCTAGAAAATATTTTTCAAATTGCAGGATATGGTAAATTCATTCATTGTAAGGGCTTAATTCCATGGTTGGGGGGAAAAGTAGGTTTTCCCTTTGATTTATTTTTGTTGTAGTACTAGTACTGTGTCATGATTTTGTAGTGGACAGAAATATAACATGAAAAAAACAACACTGCAACATTTCTAGATTTCCAGTATTTTGCACCCTGGATAAGAAGATGGTTTTCTGTACCTGGAGCTTGATGCAGGGTCTTTTTGGAGGATGGTGCTCCACGTCTCCCCCTGCTCCAGGCTCCCTCTTCTCACCCAGATGCCTGACCACGATACAGGAGGTCACGGTGAAGCCCGCGTCCTGACACTCCTGGATGGCCGTATCCGAGATGTCCTTCAGGTTCAACATCTTCTCGCCACGATACACTCCGTCTGGGGGAGAAGACGAGAAGTTCAAATTCTGTCTGTTTCACGGGTGGATCTGTTATTGGATATCTATGCTATGACGATATAAATCATTGTGTAACACTGAAAATTCAAAGTAGATCTAGACAAAACATGATTTTTGAAGTTAAGTCCTTAGATTTTGATAAACTTGTTACTTTTCACAGTCAAGGCATCGAGCATTGGTCAACACAGAAAAATAGAGCTAATAATAAAAGAAGACCAATGCAAGAAGTGAAAATACATATAGAAAATGTTCTTCAAACTTTTGGCAAGCGAAAAGCACCCTCTTAGCATAGGTTCAATACTCCAGCTGTTTTGATGTTTTTATAATTTTTTTTCTTCCATTTTGGAACATTTTCTTTACGTCTGGCGGCAAAGACATAACGAAACCCGTGCAAATTAGATCACCCTGATAAAAAACATCGGAACCAAACCTTTGCTTGGAGAATACGTGAAAAGTTAGTTCAGGCAAGTAAGTTTTCATGTACTTGCCCGATTGGACAGGTGAATATTAGTAAACTTTTTCAACCCTGCAAATATAAGGATAACTAATATCTTTAATATACATTTGGTATGTGTGTTTCTATATACCTGCAGTGATCAGAACAGAGCTTTTGGAGTCCAAGATCCTTCCAGCTAAAGAGTCTGCAGAGAATCCTCCAAACTAGAAGAACAGAACCAGTAAATTAAGTACATGTCAGACATAGCATATGATGTACAGAAGGGATGATAGGTAACAGGTGAGAGATGAATATAATACAAAGTTCTTTCTCTGCTCATCAGTGCATACCTACCACAATAGAATGGACAGCTCCAATCCTGGCGCAGGCTAACATGGCCACTACCAGCTCCACAATCATCGGCATGTAGATGGCCACACGGTCACCCTTCTTCACTCCTGCCATCAACAAAGACAAAATATATCAATTAACAAATTAGAAACACTCACTTCAACCAAACACAGTGCTGTAAAATGTATTAGTAAGAGGCTGAGTCTTATGAGTTAAAACTACACACAATCTGACTATTTTTTCATGTGTACCATAACAGGCAATGTATCCATCCTGTGTAGTCATCCTCTCAAACAACCCTTGATATCAGTATAAAAACACACTTAGAAGCTATCTGGGACAATCTTTTGTACAGTACCTTTGTTGATGAGGACATTTGCACACTTGCAAACTTCCTTCAGCAGCTCATTGTAAGTGATTTGACTAGCATCTCCTGGGTAGTTTCCTTCCCTAGGATTAGAATAAACAAGAAGGCATACAGAAATTAGTAACACACTTGTAGTTGTATCATAACGACATAGATTACTGCATTATATATATATATATATATATATATATATATATATTAAATATATATGTATTATATACATGCTATGATATTATGAAAGAAAATTTTCACCTACTCTAGTCTGCCACCAGCGCAGCCAGTAACTTTCAAATTTAGGGACCTGGTAAACGTTACTACTGTATAGTATTTTAATGATGTGAAAATACTTTGTGTTAGTGTACTCTATTTCATT
>NC_049980.1:19447692-19448691 GCF_000003815.2 Branchiostoma floridae | reverse complement strand
TTTGGAAGGAAACTACCGGAGGGAAAAAGGACCTGTGGCGCCAAAAGGTAAGCATTCTGGGGGGGATATGTATCATGGGATTTCTTTTTATTGGAAAGGAAAAGAAACTGAATTTGGGAATTAAGAAATTAAAATGGGGTGGCCTTACATTGAATAGGCAGGATATAAATAACCAGTTGAAACCCACATCTTGCATATCTCAACCAAACCTAAACTTCATTTATGGTAAAAAGTAACAGAAATGTGAAGGACTAATAATCCAATAAAACCTTAAGCTTAATTATTTCATTGATAAAAGTTTCTCGAACTGTAGGCCTAAGATAATAAAGAAAATTAAATATAGGTGATGACAACTACTTGTGGCAACTGGGCAGAGCTGCTTGGAAACACAGTGTGAAGATTAGCCGACTGCTACAAACCCATATCAGGAACATCTGCAGTGGTATAATCACTATTACATGCACAATGTGTAATTACTCTGATGATTCATATATACACAGCCAGGGCATCATTTGAATATGCATACAATACACAGTGTAACATTCAGTTGCACAGATGAGATGGCACACATTTTGTGCAGGTACTTAAATCATATTTCCTATCTTGTGTCAGTGCAGACCAAAATGGATTATGACACACAGCCATAAACACGTGCATGAAACAGCCTAATATTGCAGGAATTTAAAATTCTCTCCAAAAACTGGAAAGGGATACTCTATATAAATGATTATACTTGATGATATCTAATATACAACATTATCATGATATCAATAAAAAATTACAATCATAATGTCCTTTTCAAAGTTCCAAGTATGTCAATCATCTGGATGAGAAAGAAAAGTCATGGGTGAACATAAATCTTCTTACAACTAAAATATCTATTCCAAACTACTGTTGTAATTTTTACATTATCCTTTAATAGAGTGTGATAAATCATGAATACAGGAACACCTGTTTTCAAGAAGGTATTCATTCACTATTCTTGATGCTTTATATTAT
>NC_049980.1:19445654-19447227 GCF_000003815.2 Branchiostoma floridae | reverse complement strand
TGTAAATGCATCAAACAACTAATCTGACCAGGCCCTTACTGAAACTGCTAAATATAATGTACGACCTACAAATTTATCATTTTCTTTTTATGATGCATCAAATTGATCTGGATGATTGAGATTACCTGAAGAGTGGATATATTACTACATTATCATACTGATTAAAGATACTGTAAAAAAATTGTAGTTCCTAATCAATGAGGAGCAACTTGACTAAGGATAGCTGAACTGACACAGTTTAGAAACCTCACCTGATCCACATACATAGCTTTTCTCTATTTACAGTTTGTAAATGAACTTGTAGTCGAAGTTCACAAACCCTAAACCAGAACCCACGGTAAGTCAGTTGAGAAACCATGCTTTTTTTTTCTTCAAACATTCATATAGGGTGTTTGTGCATGACATAACAGCTTATGCTGTATCAAAAGATGTTGGAGCCAACATGGCAGATCCACAAGCAATGATTTATGATGAACAGGCAAAATGCAGACATGCTGAGGTAGAAGGAAATCAAGATTCTCACGTAATAACCACAGGCATCTTTTACTTGATCACCTTTTTGATTGGCCATTTATGCAAGGTTATATAGGCAGATCTAGGTCAATAACCTCCTTGATTTATGCCTTGATTTAAGTCTTTGTCATGTGACTGCAAACACCCTATACCTTTGATATGTTACATGCCAACTCTGACCATTTGACCATGTGTTTGAAAAAGATCATTGTGCATTTAAAGGTTTTTATCTTCAAGGGCCATTAGTCTATTTCCTAGCAAAGAAACTTACATGTATATATTAATGTCATGCCGTGATAAAGTTTGATATGGGTGTTCTGGACTCGGTGATAACTTTGCTTATCACACATATGGGCTTTTACTGTTATCACGCGGGCTTCCATAGACTAATTAGAATGTTGTTTGAGGACACCAAATTTTACCAATCGAATTGTCTGTTGCAATCTGAATAAAGTCAAGACACCAAATTTTCTCAATGTCTGGGTCTTTTGAATTAGAAAGTGTGCTTCCTTGGGTGGGTCCCAGCCCTCCCACGGGTCCGATCAGCCGTCAGGCAATTCTACAGGCTGGTACCTCGGGTGACACAGATTAGACCCTGTTGTATTTTATATTGATCATATCAAAGCTAAAAGAGAGGCCAATTTTGAAGCATCCTTTAAAGTGTTTTAGATTCATACCTTAACTTATGCAAACTTTCTCCATATTTCCATTCCAAAAAGTTTGAAAGATCATTGTGTCTCTTGGCCATCAGGCTTTGACAATAAGGCTGCCATATCAACTATATTATAAACTATATCTATCATACTATTCTGTACATGTAATGTAATGATGTAACTGTAGAAAGGCTGTACTGAGACAGCCCATTGCAATGTAAGTAGAACAGCAGATCTGAGTTATGAATACAGTGTTGCACAGCATATAGTATGCTATATGGAACTAAATGATACTTAAAATTGCTGTCATGAGGTTTTTTCCATCAAAGCAATTCATTTTGCATGATGGCGAAATTAAAACTATCAATTCATGACATCAATGTTGTAAGTATGTGCATTTGCCCACA
>NC_049980.1:19431459-19439588 GCF_000003815.2 Branchiostoma floridae | reverse complement strand
ACTTAACCTTAACTTTGTCATGTTGCACATTCAAGTTCCATTACTTGGATGACAAATTCCACATACTACTAGTATGTCATGTATCCTAATCAAATACATCATATAGATTCTGAGATAAACTTCAATTTCTTTTCAATAGGATAAACTATGCAAATAAAAATAGTAATCTACATAACTATTCATGCAGATTTGTTCACTTCCATTTGCAGTACACATTCATAACCCCAAATCAGAGGTTTTGAATCACCTGTACTATAAAAAAGAGAAGCGCCTACCCAAATTGAAATCACTTGCATATACTATTGAGTACTATAGTGATTCGTTGTATTATTATCAATATTCATTATTGGCACAAGAGACTCTTCTGGTGACTTAATGCAGAAGACTGATGGTATGGCATTCAACCAGACAACTCTGATGGAAATCTTAGGCAGGTAAATGTCTATAAGAACTTACTATGACACAACGTCCCAAGTTAAAAATGGAATGTCTTGAGTTTGAAATGAAGATGTTTCTTTTACTCGAAGGCATCCTCGGCAGGAGGTGCGTATGAGAAGCCCATGAATGCAGCGTCCGCCTCCTGTACACTTGCACTGATCACTCCGGTGGACTTCCCCACTGACCCAGGCACTGGCTCACGGACAAACTCAGGGTCAAAATGCTTCAAATCCAGTTGGCCACTCTGTAAGAGATAGGGAAGAAGTTCAAATAAACAGGAACCAGTAGGGAGATTTTTAAACATAAGTCTGCCCAGACATCTGCCCATACACAAGATGTGGCCAAGCCACATTCTAGATCCCTTTGCATACTTGCAAAACAGAACTTTGGGTTAGAAGGGGCAAGCTAGTCATTGGTATGGCATCATTTATTACGCTGAACACCACGCACATACAGCCCCCCATATGTTTTGCTTGCCCTCTAAATTACCCATAATTACATTACCTAGAATATTGGGTACATAGAAGAGTACATACAGACATAGACACACATCCAAACAGATGCAGAAGGAATGACATTTTATCATAATGATTCCATAACAGCACTGGTAGAAAATACACAAAATTGCTGGTTACTTCTTGATCAACAAACAGCCTCCACAAATCCAGTCCTACTGTGATTATTTTCTTACCACTTCTGGGTTGTAAGGAGGAGGGATCCTCCTCTCCAGCAGGTCCTGCCAGTTCAGACTGCTGAAGAATTCATGGGTCTTCACCTCTTCCTGGGGAACATGTCAGGAGAAAAATTACCTGGCTTCCAGAGGATGGTGCTGGTTAGATGTATTCTAATTATCACAAATGAGGTCAGGGATGCAATCCATATTATCATATAGCCAGGCGCTGTGGACCAATCAGAAGGCCCCGTTCGCTCACTCAGTGGTTCTATTAGGTGGTTATAGCAAAGGCCCAGGCATTATGACACCATATGCACCTCAGGGTGGGTCAATAACCCTTAAATATAAGCATGAGGTCCTAATTGTAAGGAAAGCATATAGTATCTGATATATCAATACTTGGGAAATTCAAATATTCTAGTGGGTTATCAATAAAACCTGGTAAAGTAATGTAGAAAATTTTCCAAATCAAACATATACAACATGAATACATACAAGCAGTAGTCATTTTTTGCATACTAGTAATGCAATATCCATGAAGAGATCTAAGCAACAAAGAATCCTTAGCAGCAGACAGTGAACTCTCTATATATAGAGCCAGCTGCTTTTCATTCTACTCCAGGGCTTTAGCCAGCTCGAGATTTTTTTCCGTCAGCCAATTCCTATTGACGGAAAATTCTTGTCAAGAATCTTTTTTTTTCCGTCATCGCGTAAAAATTTCCGTCATTGACTGCAAAAATGTCTACCTCGTCCGATATAAATGTTGTCATTGGGAGAAAATATGACACCACGCTGACGTTTTGTAATAATGTGACCAGTAAAACATCGTTTCTTTGCGTTTTCCCCGCAAAAACATGGCGCTAAAATCAACTCGTGGGGTATGCAAATCTAACATTACATATTCTCAATACGCACTGTTGATTGGTTGATCGTAACATCTGGAGGGGCGTCTCCTCAGATCCCGCGCTCTGATTGGTAAAGCTATGGATACCGACCCACGATGCACCGCGCGCACCAGCGTTCAAATATTTTATTTGTTTGAAAATGTTACATTTGTAAAGGCAGGAGAACGCTATATTTTTCTATTACACGACAATTTTCTAATTAGGAACACAATTACTCAAAGACTCTTTTGAGAAAACATGCATTCATATACTGATTTATGGTACATTTGGGGGAATTTTGGCGTTCAATTAACCCGGAAGTGTGCCAACAACAACGTGGCGTGGGTATCTCATCTGTGTCGCTGCAAAATTAGCGTTTTCTCGTCAAAACAAAAAAAAAATTCCCGCTGAAGAGAACCGTGCAACATTTTAGATCCTAAAGAATATGTTTTTGATCAAACTATTTGTGGATAGCATGATGTGCCGGTTCTTTTAGCTGCGACTGGCACCTTGCGTTGTCGCAAGTGGCGCGGCTGGGCGAGCGAAAATAATTTGTACGGCCGCCAGCCCCGGCACGCTAGCGTACAAGTTAGGTTTTGATGAGTGTCAAGATTCCAAACAAAGTTCGTAGAATGCACTGTTCGAGGAGTGAGACCTTGAAAAACGGGTTTTTAATGAGATTATCGTATGCGAAAGGGTGCCGACATACAATCGTCTACAATCATGACAATAGCAAAACAAACAGTGTGTGGCTTTCCGACAATGGGCTGTCCGGGCGTCCCCAAGCCGTAGCTTCCCTCTTTTCAACTTGGCCTCCTTGCTTCAATCAACGATTTTTTTCCGTCAAGGTTGACGGAATGGTTGAAATTTTTTTCCGTCACACGCAGCAAATTTCCGTCAATTGACGGAAAAACGGACGCTGGCTAAAGCCCTGTTCTACTCTGACTTACAAAGTCTTTGTCTCCTGTTCCCAGCCTGTCTTCCTTCTCCTTCTGTAGTAGCTGTACATGAGAAGATGCAAGACTGTCTTAAAGACTTCTACATGTAAATTTCCATTTACCGCTTTAATTGACAAGAGGCACTGATACATGTACCCAGTCTCCTGTATTAAATACTGCTACATCCACCATGTATCAGAGGTGGTTCATTTCTTATAGAATAGCAGTTCCTTATAGTCTCTGTAGGAATATTTTGTAGGTACATAGGGAGAAAGTTACTTGGTCTCCCACCTACAACTGCTGCCATCATATGTTTATCTAGTATATGACCTATAACCAAAAACTCTCTTATAAAGCTGTTCCACTAGGCATCCTTACCCCTTCCAGAATGTGCCTGGCCGCTGGTGATATGTTGGTCCTGAGTTTGAGAGGTTTGTAGAGGATGTTCTCGTACATTTCTGCAGTGTCCCGGCTATAGAATGGGGGCTGAAAGTAACATACATGTACCAGTAAGAACCATTTTAAGAATACTTGACTGTCTATAGCTCTAATTTGGTGAATAAACTATGTACATCTTTAATTGATGAATTCAACATACAGGAAAAAGGATTAAAATGATGTTGGTAGCCTGGTATTCATCTTACCCCAGATCCAGTCTATAGTACTTTTCTGATCATTTCCATATTTGAATTGTTTTGCAATTTCCCTATAACTGTATTGAATATTTCTCAGGAGCAGTGTAACTGGGATAGAACCTCTGTTTGCCTATTCATTCACTGCTACCATAAGTTTACAGAGGAATAGCTTAGGTGAAATAGTCAAATAGTCCTTTAGCAAAGGGTGCCAAATTCTTTTATTTGTAACAATTCCTAATGTTCTTGTCCGAATTATTTATCTATTATTGTTTACATCCATCTATTCATCCTGTTTTACATTATTTTGCTACATACTTCAGTCTGTATATTTCCTATACTAGCAATTTGTACCTACATTGTCTTTTACTTTCCCGTTGGATCCGTGGTTTATGTTTTTGTCCATGTCCTTGTGTTTTTGTTAATGTGAATTGTATATTCTACTGTAGAATGCAATAAAAAAAAAAAAAAAAAAAAAAAGAAAAAGGGTGCCAAATTAATCGAGAGGGAAGCAATCAACAGTGAAAACTGGAGCTAGAATAGGACGCATAGCAGGCACAGGACACTTACCAACCCATACAACATCTCATACAACACTGCACCCAGACACCACCAGTCTACTGATCTGTCATAGGCCTGTTTCCGCAGCACTTCTGGTGCAAGGTACTGAAAGTGATAACACAGTATAGATGCAGTACAAGCAAAATCTTTGTTGCAAATGTTTCAAAATGCATCATTACATTCTTCTGATGAAACACTGAACGAAGACATGAAATACCGTGATTCTGTTTTTCTTTTTTTATCTATAAAATCGCAATGCCTCAACATGCCTAATACAGATTGCAACTTAGATACCAGGCTAGTCAAGGATAAAATGTTGTCTATTATCTGTTGTTTTTGACAGTTGACTATTGATTCATATTCATCAGCCAGGCTAAAAGCCGGGAGTGTGCTGAGTGTGCTGGCATTTATCTACATTCACCCCATGCATGTGTAACAGTGGTGTTTAAGTACCGCCTATCGTCCTTGCCCAAGGGCACTAGTGCTTTTGTGGCGACAGCGATAGCAGTTGTGATTTGAGATCAGGCTGCCCGGGTTCGGCGCGGGTTCGAATCCCGGGAGTCGGGATGTTGTTTCTTTTTGTTCTACTCGCCCCTCTGGTTGTTTCACATGATTCTCCCACGAGTACAACATACCTCAGGAGTTCCACAAAAGGTGGATGTAGTTGCTGAAGCTTCAATTCCTTCTTTACACAGGCCAAAGTCGGTCAAAACAACATGACCCTAAGAAAGATATACAAAAAAAAATTGTTAAATGTTGCCTTTCCAAGAAAAAGCTACATGTCACAGCAAAACAAAAGTTTTGCATTGATTAACACTGAAAAAGGGCACACCTATCACTATCATCTTTGTTAAAAATAGTGACAGTTGAGAGATATTATTTTACTGTACTATGGTACATACTGTAAATGCATTTTAAGTTTGCCGGGATTACTTTCGTGGCAGAGGGAAAATAAAGTGTTTGCAGTGGTTTTTAGTTTGTGGTTCATAGTCACATATCTATTTGGAAAAATGTTTGGGGTGGTTTTAAGTTCCTGATGAAGAGGCCACCTCAAACATTTCTGCCTTTACAGTAGTCATCACAAAAATTTACAAAAGACAAGAATGTAATAAAAACATAACACTAACAGTGAGTATGGATGCATTCCTAGTCAACTCACCTGAGAATCTAGTAGAATATTTTCTGGTTTCAAATCTCTGTAAGATAAAATATAACATAATATATTTAACAAATGAGGAAAGATCATATCAATCAATAAGCTGCAGAAAGTGTGGACAAGTGTGTACAGAACAAGCTATGAGTGATACATCAATGAAGGTTAGTTTCCCAAAATCATATCCAGCTGCTTGAGTAAATGCTATTTGGTGCAAACTATGAGTGAATTGGGTATAAGATGAAAAGCCTTTGTATAGACGTGAATACTGACAGACATGAGAAGAACACCTCAGACTGACTGGCTGCATATAAAAAGGTAACTTAGGTAAAGCTGGAATCCTAAGACTGAGGATGAAGCATGATGCTTTTTCGTTAGCTAGTAGTGCCATGTAGACATGACGGGATATATTGTTTTATGGATTAAGTATGCTTCTAATTCTACATACTTAGACAAAGGTAGTCACTATGTGCCAGTGTGCAGTTTTTTATTACAACTACAGCTTCCCAACAAGTTACTTCTGTCATAAAGTGATAGATCCTCTACAGAAGAAAAGACTGTTACCTGTAGATGATGTTAAGTGAGTGAAGGTACCCCAAGGCACTTGCAATCTCAGCTGCATAAAAACGAGCTCTGGGTTCAGGGAAGTACCTTTCCCTCTGTAGATGGAAGAACAGCTGGGAGAGACAAAAAATTAGATCAATAATCTTTTCAGATAACCCAGACATTTCCTTAGAGAACAGTTTGACTCCTGCAAAATTAAGGGACTTATACTGCAAAGTCAAGAAGTTAACGAACAGTTGATGATAAGGTTACATTAAACACTGTAGGTTAAATGTTTGTTTGGGATGGATACGTGTCAAACAATATAGACACACCATCAGATACAAAATGCATCACAAGAATGTCCACTGTATATCACTATACAGTGCAACAATGGTAGAACAACAACATGCTAAGTGTTATGCCTTGTGATGGGTTTGGCTTATTACAGACTAGAAATAGAAACACTAAAAACACCCACCTCTCCACCATTGACATAGTCCAACACAAAATAGAGCTTGTCAGGTGTCTGGAAGGAATAGTGAAGTCCCACTAGGAAAGGGTGCTTCAGGTTTTTCAGCAGGACATTCCGTTCTGCCATGATATGTTTGGCCTGAAGCAACAATAAAGATTGAGTCATGATAAAATCACAAAGCGCCAAATATATAATGAGTAAGCAAAATTCCAAGGGCCTCTGAGGGAGGGACCATAAAGATATACATGTAGCTATTATCAGCATTACCAGGTGAGCATACACTCCTTGTGAAACATTATTCAATGGGAGGGAAAAGGATGTTTTTTCTATGTTTTCCTGGTTGCGTTAGAGTGATATAGGAAACAATTAAGAATATGATAGTGCAATATAGGAAACAAGTATTTGCTGAGTCATTGACTTGCAGATAGAAAGGTCACTGCAGATAGAAAGGTCACTACAGATGTACTATGCTGGAATATAGTAATTGCCGATATACTCCTGGTTGTATCTTGTCCTGGGTATAGTCTTCATCTATAAATTATAATACCCTGTCCTCATCAGTTTTATGTTTAACCTTAAACTTGCCTCATTTCTCTTCATGATGACTTTCTTCTGCAGTACTTTAACAGCATAGAAGTTACTGTCTGTCTTGTGTCTGGCCAGCAAGACCTGGAAGAAGGGGAGAATTGATATACATGTATCATAGTATTAGGTAAATCATCATCAATTCTAAAATGCAATCAAGTTATAGATAGCACAAATATGCATTCCACAGTGTTCGTCGTCGTATCCATTTTTGATTATACTGCTACTGGGTTCAGTGTTACAATTAGGTACTTGCTTGACATGAGAGGAGATACAATTTCCCATTGAAAGTTAGAGCCACTCCAAATAAGACATGTTTGTTCACTTACCTTTCCAAAACTACCCTTTCCAATAACTTTAAGAAAGTCAAAATCTGAAGGTCTTGCACTGGAAGGTAGGAAGTTGAAATTGGTAAGAACATGACACATTTTCAATATTTATTCTGGTAGGGGCACTTCACAGGGCTTAAATATGTTTATCTGCCATCTAATTGAATGGAAACAGAATGATGTGCACAAAGTCTGGGGTACTGGTTAGTTCTCCTTTAAGTTAATAATAGAAACTATGGATCAAGACTTCTTTATCTAAAGCTATTGAAAGTGACAGATAACATTTGATCCTAAGGGGCCGCAAATTTTATTTTCGCCCTGCACTATATGTTTACTTGGATGATACAGTTCACGCCACATTAAGTTTATAAAAATCATTGGAGCAAAGTTAGCCTGATAAAAAAGTACAAAAAATAAGTGACTAATTAATTCTGTCACATGTCTCCAGACAGCAGCATTTGTATTAACCAAACTATAGTAAAGTGAGCAGTGTTACATGACGAGGTGAGGCATGTATGAAACTCTTACTTTGGATTGTGAGTTGGACCAAGATTGTAGTCTGCCGAGTCCTACAGTAAGAGAAACCACTGAACTGTTTAGTACTAGATCCAAATGTTACTGATTGTAATGTTGTCAATAATATTAGACAAAACTTCGGTCATATACTGTTAAGTACTCAAAGTTCAAAACTAATTTGATGAAAAGAAGGACACATAGACACATATATTAGTTCATATAATACTAGAAAATAGACAACAGAAAACTACCACAATTTTTCTACAAGTATACACATGGCAATGTTTAAAATGCAAACATGTTGTTTACATACCATGGCTGGCACTTATAAAGAAGTGACTTAAAGGTACTTGATATGATCAAAGGTTAAGTTCAAAGTACTAACTAGTGAAAAACATGTCA
>NC_049980.1:19385848-19424893 GCF_000003815.2 Branchiostoma floridae | reverse complement strand
ATATTTGGTTGAAGTGTTCAACATCTCAGACTTTGGGTTTGCCCACATGGTTAAACAGTCTGTCTTTGATGACTTGTGACATCAATCCATGAATGGACTCAATGGTGGTCTTGCAGCTGGAAACACAATAGAGTAATAAGCTGGAGTAATGATAACTTACAATACAAAATAAAGACACATAAATTATCATGGGGGTACTTGTGAGAGTAGCAATATCAAGACATGGGACTTTTGCCTACCCTTAAGCAATGGAACATTCCACAAAATTTTACAAAAGACACAAAACAGTCACTACATTGTGCAAAAACATATCAATCCCATAACCCAGACCAACTATGTCAAAAGGCAAACTTCTTGAAGGCCATGCAGCCACTTTCTAATTTGTTGATGAGATAATTTTGAATGAATGAGCATTGGGCACATGACCCCCTAGATACCTGTCTCTTGTAGCCTTTGCCAGCTTGTCCTCAGACTTCTTGTCATGATGATCCACTCCCAACATGAAGCCGCCTCTCCCCAGCTGGGCTTCAGACTGCTCTAACTTCTCTGACAGGTCGAATACCTGCCCTGTTGTGTAGTCTGCATTCTAAAAGAACAGAAAATACAGGCTGTTCTGTTCATGGTACTTAAATCTTGTGGTATCTTTGAAATGGTAGGTTTAGCAATAGAAGAAAAAATGTTAATGGTAAGAGATTATCCATCAACTGCAAAATAACACAAGAAACATTTCAGAATTTTTGCATTTCCAGAAGTAGGCAATTCCTTGCTAAGCAATGACTGAATCTGCCTGACTTGTACTCAAGGTATTTTAGGCAGTTCTATAATAATTCCCTTATCTTCTTACTGTATGCCGACAATAAGGTGCTAGTGACACAAGGCTAATACATTTTGTATCAAACAATGAATCTAGGTGCATATATTATATAAAAGGGATATTCTTACAGTTATAAGTGAAGAGGAGCTGAGTGTATTGACCCAGTACTTGTTCCACAATAGTTCCAACAACCTCCGATCAAGTGCAGACTTGAAGTAGGTCACTTCTAAGGAGTAGTACCTGGAAATAAAAGGCAATTGAAGATTCCTTACATGAGAGGTAGATGTCTTAAGTTATGTCTTGAAATATCCTAAGGCATTGTTTTGTTTATAAAGAAATTTACATATGTTATATCAGTATACCATACAATGACATTGATGGCTAAACAGACAACTTGAGACAAGGGTTCAAAAAAGGTTTGAAGAGGTCCTGGGTTTGATTCCTGACTCCAGGCTAGACATTATGTCCTTGGAAATGGCACTTAACATAACTTGCCTCACTCGACCCAAGTGTAAAAGGATATCTGACTTTGGTTGGGGAGACAAGAGGCAGTGGATGGAGAAGAATTGGTGTATGGGGAGGGATGGGCTACATCTTTCAATACCATGACCAAGACGCTATGGCCTTGAAAAGGCTATGGAACCTTTAACATAAGAGCTTTAACAATGGGCACATCTGTTTCTAGGTAGATGAAGCAGTTCTACTTTGCACACTGTGTACTTTTCTACTTACTGCTTGCAGTGGACACCAAAATCTTCTATCTTGTTCAGAGGAATAGTCTGGTACTCAGAGGGACCTTCATCTGGTGGCTTGTATCCCTATATGACAGATAAAACCACATAAGGTAATTTTAAACATAATGATGACATCTACAACCTGTAAAGTAAACACAAATGTAACAAACACTTGAAGGTCAACAGGTAAATTTTGAGATAATGCACTGAACTCCACACATCCTGAGGGGCAAAATTCACATGAATTCACCTAAGTCTTAAATTCTTGATTATGTGGAATTTTTAATGAACTGCAGATGACCCAATGATTTTTGTTCATTAAGGGGGATGAAATGGTTGAAATTTGTGTCTGTCCCAAGTAGCAAATTTTTGTCCTTGGGTGGAAGGATTGGTGCATAAGAGAGCCCTGGTCCTTGTGGACAAACCAATGCACACACTCACCTTAGGGTAAGTCCTGAATGAGCCCAAACACACTTTCCCAGCCGATATTGTTCTTGTTGGATCGATCTGCAAGGAATTGGTACACAAGAGAAATCAATGACAGCCTAAAATATCAAGGCAAAGCTACAAGCAAATATCAAATTACTTCCAAAACAAAATGCAATGACATTGGACAAAAAAACAAAACAACTTACCACAATAGCCACAAAAGGCTCCTGGAACTGCTGGTTCAACATCTGAGTACCCACATCAATACCAGACAGCCAGCAGCCATACCCAGGGTGGCTGTGGTACCAGCCTATAGCATTCTCCAGCCTGCCCACCTATACATCAACAAAATAATACTAGTATGATAATCAGGCAGGATGATAGACACACCAGGACTTTTCACACATTCCATTGCACGCTGAGGGATGCAAGGCACTATTGGTGGGCGTTAGGGCAAATGTCATTTACATTACCATGACAACACATTTGTAAATTACATGTATATTGTGTATGATCTATGTCGTCATGGTAAAGAAATTGTTTGCCCTGACCTATCCATAGCAGCCCAGAATGCAAAGGGATATTGTTGACTCTCATTTCCTAAGTATGAAACACCTGTTGTATCATCTTTGTTCTATTGTAAGACTGTAAGGAAATAAAACAATTTCAAACTGTTGTACCCATGTGTTACCTGATACCTTACATGGTAACACTAGTAGTTCCTTTTGCAGTCATACTCCATTGGAGTGGAGCATGAATGGTTAAAACCTCATTTAGTACTTGCTGATTTGTTCCTGCTAGATCTACATGAAGATACTTGTAATTTCACCTGTTTTGCACTCTCAATATAGGCTGCCATGTACTCATACGCTGCCGCCTGTGCGTTAACCCTCGTTTCTGTACCCTCCACGGGCAGGGCGAAACAGTCCATGACTATCATAGTCTCTCCGTCAACTTTACCCAGCATCAATCCCATCACCTGGAATAAAAAAACAAATATTATACATATGCAACTTACAAATTTCAAAGGTGAGACATTTTTCATGCTCTACTGAAAGAAAGGCTTTTATTTTGTGTGTACCATACCTCCAAGTTCCCACCGGACCGGGCATGCATCACCATCTTCAGCAGTGCCAGAGCTGAAATCTTGCAGTACTTGAAGTAGTGGTTGCTGTGGACAGAACAACAAAAGAGATACTAGTTATAGTATATAATTTGTACTAGGAATCATAACAAATCATTTGATAAAAACACAGGGGGTGATGTCTTTGCAAACACAGTCACATTTACCGACTTATTGTAATTTTCTCATGAATTCCTACAGCAAAATGTTTATTCTGGAAAAATCAAAAAGGGGGCAACATAAACTCAGAAGAGTTTCAAGACAGATACAGTATTTACCTGAATGTAATGACATGTACAAGGGGAAATGTTCAAGTTGGTTTTGTGTAGTGGCCTTTTTATCGTGAACTTAAAACCCTGCATGACAGATTCAACGGAGAACTTTAAACAACTGTGATTACTTCATTTTCTCACTTATGCAAAATCAAATCCCTGCCAACATAATTTCCCTTTTACAGTAACACAGCATATGCTGCATTGTAGTATGTTTCTGTATCTTGGTCCAGGTCATCAATGCGGAGCTTTATATATGTCTTTGTTCTGCTTTCCTGAATAGACCTTCAGAACAAATTGCAAAACTTATATAAATGTACTTACTCCCGTGTCCATGGCTTTGCTGCCAGAATCTCCTGCTGTTGCCTCTTGTCGTACTTGTAAATTTCGTCCACGCTGCTCACGGTCTCCATCTGATTGGCCAGCTCCCAGGTCTTCTGTGCCATCTTCGCGTCCATCTTGTGGTCCTTGTGTATAAAACAGAGCTATTCAAAAAGCCAAATTTTGCGCTTATAGAGATTTTAATCCAAAAGTCGGCACGAAATTTGGTTCGGTGGGAAATTTTGGGCTCTAAGACACCATTTTGGATAAAGGATGCTGGGAAGGGTCACGTGAGGTCCAACATGGCGACAGTGGGACCGAGTTGGTGACTCCGACACTGCAACATGACAAAATCAACCTCTAGATCCCGAGTCTTTTGATAATTCCCACCACTCTGGTCGATTTAAGATGCACAAGGAAAAGAAGACCAAGACGATGTTTCTTATCCGCGCCCTGGAGAAGATCCTTAGCGACAGGGAGATCAAGAAGTCGCACCACTCGCAGCTGAAGAAGGCTTGCGAGGTGGCACTAGGTAAGTGGGATGGGCCGGCGGTATTACCTTTACCTGGGTGACGTGTTACACTTTCTAAATTAGTCTAATTATGTCGATCTGATGTTTTCGTATCGAAAATTCCATATTAAATACATAGTTCAGGGTATGAAGAATAAAGCGTGTAATTATCAGGTATGATAATGAACCCAAAATGCAAACTCGTTACACTAAGATAATTTTACGATCAACGTTTCGAAATGCACGGAAGTGGAAGAGGTGTCTCATTCCCAGAGTTAACCTTAACCCCTACTTTCCAACGGAGAATTGATTTCCTTTAATTTGATTCAATAATGTTTATTGCCCTTTAAGGATATCACAATCTTCCAACAGTAGCCCAGGTGTGCTCCTAGATTAGCAAACACACCTTCGCTTTTATTTACATTACAGCATGATCAAAACTACTATTCACTAGATTGAGTCATCACACACTTTAGCCACTGACTCAGCAAGACAACTCGGTCATTCCAATGGGATCTGCATGCCCCTTTAAAAAAACGTACTTGCATAGGCAAGCTATTTCAATTGTTCATAACTTGTAGGGAAGCTATTTCATTTCACATAATTCATAGCGAGGTGGTTACTGTTTGATCAAACCCACCCTGAACTTATCATAGGTCACCTGAATTCAAAGTATAAAATGTTCCTAGAAAGTAGAAGCAGTAAGTTGCATTTTCGTTGTGGAATATTCAGTTACGGGAGGACATGAATTGTCCTTTGTTTTATTCACACTACTTAATTTATAAATCCAGGTCATGTTGTTGAAAAGCAAACTATTGATGACTGTATTGCTATACGATGTTAATATCAATTTTTACAATTTACTGTATGTGAGGTTGAGCAGTAAACTACACACCAGAAGTGTACTAAGGACAGACAAAAACTCATCGTTCTAAAACTAAAAGGAAGAAATATTGTTACTGTACATTGCAGTATTTCATGTTATTCTAGGATACAACAAAAGGTATCCAGTTTTTAGTAGCCAGAGGAAGGCAAGAAAGAATAAGCAGGTAACTCTAGTCCACCTCCCATATTGATCCCTTGTGATGTTTTTAGCAATTTCTATAGGTGGCATGTCAGAAATTTTGGCTTTACGTTGCCAGATGGATCTATTGATTTTTAGCGCAATAAGTATTGTTATGGCAGTGAGTATACTATTTACACTTCATTCTCTATTGAAAGTTTTATGTTATTCCCTCATGATGTAGATTGTAGTTGTATTCCTTTAATGAGACATGTTATAAAGCATGGAAATGGTTTCGTAATCAGAAGCACTCTTTGCATTTTTTATGCATCTGTCCTATGAGTCAATCTGTCTACTGTAAATCTTGAAGTGCTTTCACTGGTTTTGTTTCATTTTTGACCTCAACAATCCTAATGGCACTGTGAATATGTTTCCAGTGCAGTACTGCAGCCGTACTACAGAATTAATTCAACCACAAATTGAAATACGTCCAAAACTCCTTTCTCCTTTTATTGCAATGTTAAGTATTATAACTATTAAGTCCATGTTAAAAATAAATGAATTCACAGCTTATTTTTTTACCGTAACAATACATTATGCATGCTTGTTATTGAGGGAGGTTGTTTGGTATTGTTTGACTACTACGGTAGTATTGATAGTCCGTATCTGTTGAAACCCACAAAAAAGTGTGTGCATCTAACATCTAGAGGACCTTTCATTCCAAGGGCCGTTTGTGGGCATGGATTAATCATGCTAGTAAAAGGCAAACACTTATCCATGAATGTGTAGACAGTTTCATGTGCTAAGTCATGTGCAAGGACTCCAGGAGTAATTGAATTGTTGACCCTTTTCATGTATTTGTTAGTTCAACATAACAACTTACTAAAAGGCTCCCTGAATTTAAGAGACTAGAATAGCTCAATATATAACTTATAAGTTCAATTATATAGATTTAGTCTTTTTTTAGTCAATTCTAGTCAGAGATGGTGTCTTAAAAAGACAGGTACATTTAAGACTACTAGCTAAGTGCTGCATATAACAAAACACCGATTACCTATTCAAGAATGCATGTTCTTACCCTTTTCAAATTGCATTGATAAAGTCCATTGTCTGCTATGGTGGACATAAGGCTGTATGTGCTGCTGACTGTGAATGGGCTTGAATGCTGTCTTTATGTTACCCTCGTCTTAAAAAAAAACGATTATCTGCCAAACTCAATGCTGGTATAGAGACAGTATGTAGTGACAAGAAAGGGAGTAAACTGTAGAATAAAGTCTTTTTTTTTCCACAGAAATGAAAACACCATTCTAGACTAATCTCAGTTACCAGCTATTTATATTTCACTCAGCAGGTTTGTACTCTGTGTATGTACGGTATCACCTGTAGCTTTAGTGCTCCCTCATCAGTCATCAGTTTAGCATGCAGGTACAAACATGTTCAAGTTATTAATAATGTACATGGACAGACCATGTGAACCCATATCAAGTTACATGGGTCTGGTGCAAAACATATACTGTAAATCTGGAAACTTCTGCACTGGTTTCATTTTCACCTCTTTTTTGTGCTGACCTCTTAACCGTAAATTCATAACACCATGCATTTTCAACGTATTACTACTCTCACCTCTCAAATAGAAGTACCCCCTGGAATAAAAGTACCCCCCGGACAAATCTTCAAAATTCAATAAAAGTACCCCCTGGAATAAAAGTACCCCCCGGAAAAATACCAAATTGACATGTAACCTGTGTCCATGCTACTTCAGTCATACTCATAAGCAGGTAGGCTCTTTTTATTCATTTATGCCTGAGTACCATATCAGTTAATTGTATAAATAATGAACAGAATAATTCCTATGTTATTGCACATATTTTCTTTTATCTGAGTGTCACAACATCAACAAAGATTATAATAAAAGTAAAACATAAATAAAAATAAAAATTGAAGAAATAAAAAAAAAGAACTTTATTTTATAATCATTGTTACAAAATAACATTTTGAAGAAACATTCCAGCTTAGAATACCTTATTTTATTCACCACTTGTGCTATTTTCAATGTTGCAGAAACCAAGGAGGTCATAGACACTGCCCCCTATTAAAAGATGACGGTACTGCAGAAAATATTCATTCTCGCGCGCATTACCGCGAGATTCGGCGTGAGTTGATGAATCCAACATGGCGGATGTTTTCGAGCCGATTGAACGCTGTGCTTTATTTTGGAAGGATTTTTTCGTTGCTGGAACATTAAAACAAGTTGACTACGGGTGAAAAATAGTGGAAAAGTATTGGTAACTTTTTAGTTTGTTTGGTTGGTGGTTAATTTCTGTGTTTTGATCGAGAATTTACGGATCTGAGTGACTGTGTGTGTAGCATGTGTTTGAGCTCGGCCTATGGACCTTGATGTTTGGCAATGTTTTCGTCTTTGTTCAGCGCAAATTTCAAGATTTTTGGGCAAGTCTACGAAAGCTTCACCTTCCGCACTGGAACCGAGTGCTGAAAACAATGGTCGAATCGGCCTCAGCACTCGGCGCCCAGTGCTGAAGAATGTTCAGCACTCGTTTTCCAGTGCTGATCGGCCTTTCTCCAGTGCTGAAGCTCCCTCAGCACTCGTTTTCCAGTGCTGAAAAGACGTAAGCACTCGTTTTCCAGTGCTGAAAAGACGTTTTCCAGCGCTGAATGTTCGTCAGCACTCGGCTCCAGTGCTGAACTCGCGGCCCGGGCGGCGACGGGTCAGGTCAAAGGTCACTCAGCACTGGTTACCCAGTGCTGAAACCGCCGTCAGCACTGGAACCGAGTGCTGATATACAAAAGCTTCGCCTTCCGCACTCGATTTTCCAGTGTTCAGGGGCACTTCAGCACTGGAACACCAGTGCTGAGAAATCTTCAGCACAGGAAAACGAGTGCTGACATCTTTTCAGCACTGGAACGTTCTTCAAACCAGTGCCGAAGTCTTTCGAGCACTGGAATGTCCTTAGTGCTGAGAGCGGTACTTGACGTAATTATTACTGATTAAAAATAAAGTTAAACTTTTGGTTGTGCTATTCAATTTAATGTGTAACTTGGTGTATGTATAGAGTAACGGGGGCCGCCCTAAGACGGTTCCCGTCCTAAGACGGTACGGATTTTTTGCTGATCTTATTATCCATAAGTACACCGTGTTTGTTGCCACTGACTATGCTGATTACAAAGGTAAATAAACCAAGTCCATGCACACAGCTTTAATTTGCATTCCAAGTATACTTTAACATATTTACTTCATGTTTTTTAAAAACAGAATTCTAACAGTAATGTTGACAGTGCTGAATCACTGCGGTCACCGGCCTCTGCGTATTGGCGGCTCGTGTCGCTAACTATACGAACACGTCCAAGCAGTCACACAACTGCCATGATACACATGAATAAAGCTCCATTAAACACTATGGATATGGGTCTTCAAATGTTTGTTGAGTAGAAAAGCAACCAAAAGGAAGCGACATAAACATTGCCACCATTGTACTCCCAAGGGAGTGTGGCCGTGAAGGTGGCAGACAAGAGAACGCTCCAAAGATTTATTTGACTGTAACAAATTATTCGTGCTGTCTATGGAAATAAGACTTGATAGAGAGATGTATATGATATTTTCATATAATCACACAGAGTTTTGTTGATGTTGGCGATGTCGTTTTTTCGTAATGGTTTTTTTAGTCGGGCATTCACAATCAGTGCATTCAGCCCATTGCCCGTAAAACATCAGCTGGATTGTTCTAGGTACAGCCTTCCTCATATGAGACAGAAAGTACATACAGTCACGATTTTACTGTTAAAAGTAATCTAAAATATCATACTATCAATTTTTTTCTGTGTACTTAAATTTACCACTTACTTCTGAAGAGAGCAAAATGTAAAAAAGCGTACCGAGTTAGGCACACTATCCAGCGTAGCACAAAATTGGAAGGTTACATACACGAAATTGTTTCACAGTGTTTGCCGCTTGTAACACGCAGCGCGAAAGGTTCATGAACCAAATGAATGCATTTCTTATTCAAGTTACTTACTTGTTACTTGTTAAGGTCTCCTCCTGAGGAGTGGCCTGCATCAAGGATTTTCCGTCTCCTGCGAACCATCCGTCGCCATTCCAGGCGGTTCTGGGCCATCTTTTCTACGTCATTCAGTTTCAGGTTGTTGTTTCCGGTGGTTAGTCTGGTATCCTCGAGGGCAGTGTTGAGCCATGTCTTCCTCGGTCTCCCTCTGGACCTTTTACCAAAGTTCGGGTTCCAGTCCAAGAGGAATCTGGGCAACCTCTCTTTAGGCATCCTCAAGACGTGACCCAGCCACCTGAGTCTGCTGGCTGCTACAAGAGCTTCAATGTTCGTTGTTTCTGTCTGTTGAAATACACTTATGTTGGAGACATGATGAAACCATCGAACACGTAAGATCCTTCTAAGACAGCGCTGATGGAACACTTCTAACCTGCTCATTTGTGCCTTGGTAGTGACCCATACTTCACTCCCATAAGTCAGAATAGTTAGTACTGCTGCCTCGTAAATCCTGATTTTTGTTGAGAGGAGAATGCTGCTATTGTTCCATATTTTACCAAGTTGGGAAAAAGCCCCGGAAGCTTTCTGAATGCGCAATGAAAGTTCAGTGTCCATTTTCCCATCACTGCTAAACGTCGTTCCCAGGTAAGTGAAGGTGCTGACTTGCTCAGCTGGGCATCCTTCAACAGTTACACTGAGCGTTCCTTCCTCAGTGTATGGTCGTTGAGTGGTATGCTTGCCAACTGCCATAACTTGGGTCTTCTTAGCATTGGCCTTGAGGCCAGCAAGGGAGCTGTTCTTGCATAGCAAGTCAGTTGTTTCCTGTAACCCCGGCTTTGTGTTGTCTAGTAGGGCCATGTCGTCAGCATAATCTGTGTCCAGTACTGAAACAGCCGGCTGTCCAGGAGTCTCCTGTAGTAGCACTGCACCTGTGCTGAGCCGTTTCCTCTGTTCAGTAAGGTAAGCTGCCAGATTAATGCAGACATTGAAAACTGGAGGGCCTTGTATGTCACCCTGACCAGTACCAGATTCGACATTAAACCAGCTTGACTGCTCCCCATTCACTCTTACGGCGCTCACAGTATTGTAGAAAAAGGCTTGCAGGACTCTGATGTACTTCATAGGCAGCCCGTAAAAGGAGAAAGCTTTCCAGATGAATTGCCTTTTGATGCTGTCAAATGCGGCCTTAAAGTCAATGAAGTTTATATACAAGGGGATGTTGAACTCAATACTCTTATGGATGATTGTCTGTAGGGAATAAATCTGATCGATGCAAGATCTGTTCTTCCTAAAGCCACATTGATTTTCCCTTAGTAATCTTTCCAACCCCAGGTTGATGCGTTCCAGGATGATGATCTGAAAGAGTTTTGATGCTGTCGATCGGAGTGTTATTCCCCTGTTGTTGCCGCAGTATGTAGTATCCCCCTTCTTGGGTAGCACAATGATGATGCCTTTGGACCAGTCCTCGGGAATGGCTTCACCAAACCAAACCTTGGCAAACAGAACCTCCAGAGCTTTGATTAGTCCTGACGCACCATACTTCAACTGTTCATTGGCTATCCCATCTACTCCAGGAGATTTGTGGTTCTTCAATTTCTTAAGAGCATTCTGAATCTCAATAGTTGTTGGAGGGCCATCATCTTCTCCCAGGTACGCAAAGCTGGGAACACCTGGTATCCTGTCCAGCTCAGTTAGGTCAGAGTCTTCCTGCTGCGGGTTGAGTAGCTCAGAGAAATGTTCAGCCCACCTTTCCCGCTGAGCATCAGGATCGGAAATCAGTTTTCCAGACTTGTCCCTAACTGCTGAAGACTTCTTACTTCTTATTCAAGTATGTTGTTCAAATCTATGTGTAAAAAATTCAGTCATCAAACTTTGACCACTCTCAGGCAACTAGCGATGGAGCGCCATGAGTTTGAGCGCAAGAAAAAGCGTACCGTGTTGGGGCACCTCCCGTTATAGATACAAAGTACTGAAAGCGGTACTATATACGATACTAATAAAGATGATTTTTCAAGTTTATGCAGTTTTAGCTGGTGTGTTACGCCGAACGGCGGTTATACCGGCTATATAACGTAAGATAGATACAGATGCAAAAAAGCCTGAATTTGTGTTGTTTTGTGTAATTGAAATGTATAAGGAATGGATATCATTAAAACGGGATTGCAAACAACTTTATTATTATTACCGCCCATGTAAAGAAAGCGTCACGACGATCGCGAGTATTTTCCATTATCCCCGAAGGTAATCGACAAATGAACACTGTTATAGAGTTATAGAGGTGTTATAGAGCAGAATGTAACGATAGGTGACGTTTATAATTCAGCAATCTTACGTTTTAGTCGAGCAAGGACGTTATATAACGTCCTTGAGTCGAGCAAAGGACGTGTCGTAACTCCAAATTTATAATACTGTATACTAGTATGTCAGAGTCTAGTCTCCCGCTCTCTCAGCACTCGGTTTCCAGTGCTGAATGTTCGTCAGCACTCGGTTTCCAGTGCTGAATGTTCGTCAGCACTCGGTTTCCAGTGCTGAAGCCAGCGTCTCCAGTGCTGAGAGCGCGTCAGCACTGGTTTTCCAGTGCTGACGAACATTCAGCACTCGGTTTCCAGTGCTGAAGCCATCTTCAGCACTGGTTTCCAGTGCTGAAAAAGGAGGGTGAAGCTTTCGTAGTTTTGCGATTTTTGGAAGGTTAAATATGGTCTAAAACAAAAAGGATATATGTGAGTGCAGTACCGAATCACTTATTTTTGGACATGAACCGAAAAGTTTTTGCAAATCCAGCACCGATCCGGCGTACCGGTACGCATCCCTAGTTAGGATGTTTGGGTCATACCGCTAGCGGCAGGGAAATCCGCGCTGCCTCGTCCGAAAAATAGTGAATTTTAAGCAAAATACCGCGGAAATATGGGCAGAAAATACCAAACTTTCAATATTTTTGGGGTCCCTGGTTAGTAAAGAAAGCCCCAATTTGAAAAAAAAAAATAAACGTACCGTCTAAAATAAGGACGTACCGAGTGGATTTCGAGGCGGAAAAAAATAAACGTACCGGTACGTTTATTTGAGAGGTGAGAGTAGTACATTACTAATCTTACCACAAAATAAAACCATTGCATTTGCAGTATGTTGCATTAATCAGAAGTTGACAATGGGAGCCTAGCATTTATATAGCTCACAGAAAAGAAAAGTTGCTTTTGCCACATCTTTCACATCTACCAATAAATATCACAAGTGGTATTGTAAAAAAAACACTGCTCTCAGTCTGTGAATATTTCTTCCCAGTTTTGGATGACATTGATTCTATGGTATCAATTCAGGGGTACACTTGACTGCCATGTAGCTCTGGTTTATGTTAATTTTTCTTGTAATAAAGGCTAAAGAACAAAGAATAAGAGTCTCTTTATAGAAGAGATTACTACCAGCTTGTACAGAATCATTATGGAAGACATTTGACAAAGGGACTCACACTTGACTGCAACTGTTTCTTTGGTTTCCCCCATGACATTTCACATAAAAGTTTAAGGTCATATAGATCTAACCATACAGATTTGTTGGACTGTATTACTTTTCTCTAAAATGTCAGCCAAGTAAATTATCTTTAGGCCACAGTATATGTCACAAGAACATTATTTTCCTATGACCTGTACTGACCTGTCTATTCTGTATTCATAAAACCAAGCAACAATCTACTTAGAAAAACAGGAACAGTGATATATTGTGACAGGTTTGTAGAGTAATCATGGCTACATTTGTGTACTCATGATTATATCTCATTTTGCAGAAGAGATCAAGGGAGAAATGGACAATGAATCGTAAGTATCATAATGCTACACATAGTTCTATGTTTTGATTTATCTTATTTTTTAATCGACTTAACTAGAAAGATTCAAAATTGACACTCAAACTTTGCCTTTCATTATCACGTTTCAATAGTAATTTTTAAAATGTTTGCATATATTATGATACTTTGTAAATGTACACAATGTAGATTATAAGTATTAAAATTTCCTCATGGAATTGCAATCAAAATAATACAATGGGGTCACTAGGCAGCTAATTAGATGATATTGTGACTATTGACAGTGTTGTCTATCTTATTTGTGAATACTCGTATGTCTCATCAGTTGTGTATTGATTCACTGTAGCAGTAGCCCAGGAGAAATTATCGAGGACTCTTCTTCAGCCCTGCCCCTGCCCAAGTCTAAACAGAGAAGCATAGATGCTGACAAGTACTTCCTGCCCTTTGAGCTGGCCTGTCAGTCCAAATGTCCCCGCATAGTATGCACTGCCCTGGACTGTCTACAGGTAAGGAGAACATTTTTGAAAAACTACTGTAACAGTTTTCACAGTAATTACACACCTCTGAAGGTGACCCTAAAATCTAACAAATAGTTTGAAGATCCACTCCGCCTTGGAGTCTTGTATGCCTCATTTAATTTTTGTTTATTAATTGTGCAAAAAAGGTTTTGATTAACATTACAAAATAACCACCACCATCTGTAGAAAAAATGTAGTCTATATAGCACAAACTCCGGGGCTGTAACTGGCCCCTCCCAGTAGAGACCAGCAATGTTGGGCAGGCTGTATAACTTGCTTAAATCAGGCTAAGTAACATGTAATTGTGCATGCCTAGAGCCACAAAAAGTCAGGCCTGAGTTGTCAGTAACTATTGTAAAGCTATGTAAGAAGATTTAAATGACTTCATCAGTATGAGACCTGCAAAGTTGTAAGGTAAAGCATGGATGGTGGCAAGGCCTCTTCATCTCTTCAAAGTGATTGTAATTAACTCTAACTTTTCTCACGTAATGTGTGTGTAACATATTTCTTGAAGCAAAGAATGTAACTCCCAGTAATATTTGGACACGATGTACATATTTTTGTCTTTTTTTCACAGAAACTTATGGCCTACGGTCACCTTGTCGGTGATGCACCAGACAGCACGACCCCAGGTAAAAAACTGATTGACCGCATCATCGAGACAATCTGTGGCTGTTTCACAGGCACAACCACTGATGATGGCGTACAGTTACAAATCATCAAGGTATGTATGTAACAAGGTCATGACATTACTACTTGGTGGTCCAAGGTCTGATATTTCTTGCTGCAGATCTCTTGTAACTAATTGAGAGTGCACATGAAAATTAAGGTTATTCAGCACTAATATACCACAAGGTCACCATATCAGTGCATGTTAACAAACTACTGACCAAATTTTGTTCCATTCATGATTGATTGTCATGATGAAAATTAACCCAATATTGCTTTTGATCCGTTTTACTCTCCTAGCTCTGTATGAGGGAAAGTCCATTTTTGCACTGAAAAAATTTGGATTAATTTTTGTCCATTTTTGCTTGAGAGGAAATAGTTGAATATTCCATATTCTCAGACACGTGGATGATGTGTAGAAAGGGATGGTGAGTGAAATATCTTGCATTAGATGACAGATGTTGACTAAAATCTAATGTTCCCTGTACCTGAATAGTTTGTATGCTCCTGATCCACAGGCCTTATTGACTGCTGTCACCTCCAACACCTGTGAAGTGCATGAAGGCACGGTGCTCCAGGCTGTCAGGACATGTTATAACATCTACCTGGCCAGCAAGAACCTCATCAACCAGACAACAGCCAACGCAACTCTCACACAGATGTTAAATGTTATCTTCTCCAGGATGGAGATACAAGCTGTGAGATATATAATTTTAACACTTGTCTATATGTTTATCTGTATGTGTGTATTTTCTGCAATTATTATACATAATGTAGCATTGCCATACCTGTTACTTTTTTTATTGGTATTTTGATTCTTTGATTCAACAACAATCCCTATAATGGAAACTGTTTTTTTTCTTCATTTTTTTGTAGGCTAAAGAACAGGCACTACAGCTCGAGAGAACCTCGAGTAGAGCGTCGCTCACTAAAAGTGAAGGAAGTGAAGGGACCCCCGTCCCTACCCCACCACCACACGGGCTGTCCAATGGTGAGGTGGTCACAGGTATGACTGATAACAAAGAAGAGGGACCCCAGTCACAGAAGGAGGCTGGAGAAGATGTGGAGTCCTCACAGACAGAAGACTCAGAGGCCAGAGCACAGGAAGGACAGGGATCTGCTGCTGACTCAAGCAGTGAAGGACAGAAACAGGGAGAAGCAGTGTCTGTCTCGGAAGAGCAGAGCTCGGACTTACCCGAGTCAGAACAACACGGCACAGAACAGGACAATGAGACACAGCAACAGGAGCAGCAAGACCCAGCTGTTTCCATAGGTCAGGATACAACCATTGTATTTCTAACTGAAAAACCTACATTGGTATATTGAGGAGTAAATTGCAATTATACATCAGCCAGTCAGATTTTCAGGTGTTAACAGTACAGGCAGACTCACCAAGTATTTTTCCTTTGATTGTGTATTTTGTACTACATATTAGGTAATGGAAAGAAATTTTGTGCCTTTTACATTTTCTTACATGTATCTACCATATAAATTTTGATTTTATGACTCCATACAGAGCCAGTATCAGAAGCAGCAGACCCAGAACAGGAACAGTCAGTAGAAAATGTGGTGGCATCCATCATAGATGACATGATATCTTCTGCAGTAGAAGGTAAGTCTTTGTCCTGCATTGATTGTTAAGCTATCTTTGCAGGTAGCTTTCAGGCTAGAGGAATGACTTTTACTGTATTGGTTTGGGGCTTCTAGCAGCTTTTATTGGTACTGGAGGTTATTTTCTGAAGGGAAATGACTCAAGGATGGATAAATGGCATTTTTCTTGATTATACAATATTTTTTGCCACACAGAAGAAGAAGGAGAGGGCCATGCAACAGATGAAACCCTGACCCCGGTTGACCCCGCTATACCGAGTGATGACACAGAGAACCAGGACTATAACCTGGAGACACCGGAGGCCAGGGAGGCTGCAGCAGCAGCCAGGTTCTCTCATGTCTTACAGAAGGACGCTTTTCTTGTGTTCCGCTCCCTCTGTAAGCTGTCCATGAAACCCCTGCCTGACGGACCCCCGGACCCAAAGTGAGTACTTTTCCTGCCAATTCTGTTCTCCTTTGACACGAACAAGAAATCAGAAGGATGCTGATATGTTTTATGACTAACTCCAAAAGTACAAAATGATCTGCATTCATTCCTCTTTCATTGAGATGGAGCAATCTAGCCAATACACTTCTGTTTGTACTTTAGACAATCTTACTAAAGCAGAGATGTTAAGTTAAATTGGTACATTCTAAGGTATCCTGAGGGTCAAAATGACCACAAATGACCTAGTGGCACCCCTGGTTATTCAGAATCGCATGCTTGTCGGAGGATCTGCTCCTAAGTGTAAGGGTATCTAGTGCGTC
This sequence comes from Branchiostoma floridae, assembly GCF_000003815.2. Classification (NCBI taxonomy): domain Eukaryota; kingdom Metazoa; phylum Chordata; class Leptocardii; order Amphioxiformes; family Branchiostomatidae; genus Branchiostoma; species Branchiostoma floridae. The sequence continues at coordinate 19,408,332 of NC_049980.1, read as the reverse complement.
CAATTTCTTGTGATTTTAATAAAAGCGTGTCCAAATGAGGCCTGGAGGCATGCTTGGCTAAAAGCCTGATGCCTGGTTGTTTTCTATTCCTGTAACAGTGACAGTTTTCATCTTGTGTTCCCCCCAGGTCTCACGAGTTGCGGTCCAAGGTTCTGTCCCTACAGCTCCTCCTGTCCATCCTGCAGAACGCAGGGCCAGTGTTCCGCACCAACGAGATGTTCATCAATGCCATCAAGCAGTACCTGTGCGTCGCCCTCTCCAAGAATGGCGTCTCACCGGTGCCAAAAGTGTTTGAGCTGTCCCTGGCCATTTTCCTGACTCTATTGTCCCACTTCAAAACTCATCTGAAGATGCAGATTGAGGTCAGTAGATGATTGTTAGTTTTCAGAGTAGACAAAATGATGTTCAACATGGAGATAGAAATTACGGAGAAAGTCAATATCAGAGACTGAATTTGGCAGTTACAAGATTTCCTCCCAACCCTCTGTTTTAATCCTTACCTCTCAGTGTCTCACTCCCATTTTTTCTTCTGAAATGACATGATAAGAAAGAAATGATTTGGTGTGGTCTTAATGCAGTCTTACAGTATATGCCATCAAATTGTTCATATGAATAGAGAAATTCCTCAATGGATTTATAGGTAATATCTCATTTCTAGATAGATTTTGGGATGGGCCTTATTGAAGTGAGTTATTTCTTTGTGCAGGTATTTTTCAGGGAGATCTTCTTGAACATTTTGGAATCATCTAGCTCAACGTTTGAACACAAGTGGATGGTTATCCAGGCTCTTACACGCATCTGTGCTGGTAGGTTGACCCTGACATTTTCTAAAATGGGTAATTCAAGTTCAAATACATTCAACTTATTTAACTTTTATTAAAGATGATTAAAATTATTGGTAATATTTTCTAAACCCTTGAGGTGATGTGGAGTGGACTGTAGTATTACATTGCATTGTTATCTAAATTCTGTTGCCAGATGCCCAGAGTGTGGTAGATATCTACTTGAACTATGACTGTGATCTGACGGCTGCCAACATCTTTGAGCGGCTGGTCAACGACCTGACGAGGATCGCCCAGGGAAGGGGGGCCATCGAGCTGGGGGCAACTCCCAACCAAATTCAATCTGTAAGTCTCTTCTTATATGCAGCAGTACAAATTAAGTAGGCTTGGAACAGCAAATTAAGGTCATCCTTGGGACAGTCATTGATGTTATACAAAATTCTGCCATCTTGTGACACAAAAGGCTGCTGTAGACCCTTGTCGGCATTGTGTCACTCAAGTCATACCACAAAGAAAATGACACAAATGTGACCGTCTCTAGCTAGAATTAATTGGAAGTTTATTTGCAAGTTCGTGCCCGAGGGCTAATTGCAAGTACATGTACATGGTATACACATAGTGACAATGGACAGTCATAAACAATATTCTAATCTAATACTAGTGTTGGCTATTTCTAAACAGGTTGGGTTTGACTTTTTTTGGAAGCAGAGGGAGACGAAAAGCCCCACATTTTCTAGAATTTGTTGGTTCTGCGATTTCAAGAGAAAAGTAGCTTTCTGTTCGTCTGTCAATGTGGGGAAGTTGGGATAATACTTTGTGACTTCTCTAAACAGAGTGATTCTTTCGGTTTCGTTGAATGAACATTTGGAAATGAAATGTGTCTCGTCTCCCACTGCTTTAGATGTACAATATTTACAAATTAATGAACGTATTGACCTGTACTTGAAGTATTTATTGAAACTTTATACCTTCTTTACCTGGTTGATGTAACACAATTGAGCATTTATGTTTCAGTTTCTAAGGAATGTTGAAAACAAGATAACATTAATTCAATTTAGATAATGCACAATGAATAAGCAGCAGAACAAGTGATATTCATTGCTGAATGTCCATTAAGTTTCTAATCACTATCAATGTAAATTATCGCATGCAACAGTAGATCAAAACAATTAAGGTATGATACTAACACACAGATTTTTGCTTTTTCAGGAGAAAACCATGAGAATGAAAGGACTGGAGTGCCTTGTCTCTATACTGAAGTGTATGGTAGAGTGGAGTAAGGACCTGTATGTCAACCCCAATCTTCAGGCAAATCTTGGTATGTGTCAGCCCTATATACAATTGTCACATGACAGATTCAATTTTGTGCCCTTAGTCATACCAGGCAAAGGCTTTTAAAGTGCAAGTTGAAAGTGTTGATATAACATGCGAAAGTAACAGTTTTAGTTATTTATTTGTATTCATCACAGAGTGATTGGGAGGGCAAAACAGGTTCGAACAACCTTCACAAGTTGCCCTCCCTCACATAAAAATAACACCAGCACATACAAAGCAATAACATATAAGCAACAACGTCAATGCATAAAATACAGGTCATATAAAATACAGGTCATATATATATATATATATATATATATACAAAACCAGTGTGTTATGCATTCAGGCTGTTTACTGGGTGTGTGATGCAAACAAGCAAACATTCAGCATTGTGTTCATAATTCAGGTCAAGAAGCGTCCAAGGATGTCGACACGGACAGCGGACATGGCACCATGGCGCGCCATGCGAGCGACAACTCCCTCAACTCTTCCTCACCCAGCGTGGGGTCATCTGTGCACGACAATCCCGAACAGTTCGAATCTCTGAAACAACAGAAGGAAATCTGGGAACAAGGCATAGAACTGTAAGTCTTCAGACTCTATTTCCTCCTGTGTTTACTCCAGTACATGTAAATATTGAATGTAATCTGCTTGTAATAGACATTTTAATGGATCCATTTAATGCCAAAGTAAATTTGATATTATTATTGATAGTGTGTGGAAAGACAAACAGTTTACAAAAGTCTTAATCTTTCTAATGTGCTTCTTTAGATTTAACAAGAAACCAAAGAAAGGGCTGCAGTTTCTTCAGGAGCAAAGCTTGCTGGGTAAAAGTGCCTGGGACGTGGCTGACTTCTTCCACACTGATGAGAGATTGGACAAGGTAGGCATGGTTGGAGAACTGGAGTTAGCTGAAAATGTTTGCTCGTTTCCAAAACATCCTTGAATATAGGCAAGACAAACATGTCTTAGTATGCTTATTAATTGTTGACATTGTATTGTTGCACTGTTACAATTCTTTGGATTAAGTTTTGTATGAAACATGGTTATTTTGAGTTATTAGTAATGGTAGTACCATGCAGGCTTTTTTAATTTTGGCATTTCTTTTTACAGACTCAGATTGGAGACTTCCTTGGAGAAAATGAAAAGTAAGCATTTATTTCTGATAACTTACATTTCAGAATAAGCAGCAGAGGCTGATGAATACAGATATTCTTATAACCCCTTTGTCAGAGACAATAGATGCCCAATGTAAAAGACATTTCACACATTTATGGAAGTAACAGTGCTATTGTACAAATATGTTTTGTCTAACCTTTAAGTGCAGCAGAGGAAAGATGACTAATTGTCATGGGAAAAGTTGGGTCAACTTTGTTAGTACTGTATATCTTAAAATTTTCTCAGTGTTTTAAAACTATGTGGTTTTCTCAGTGATCTTTTGTCTTCTGGTGTATTACTACAATTCCTTCAAAAACAAAGTCAAAGATACTGTGATTCTTGAATTTTAAGTTCTGCAAGCTTAAATTAGTTTACAGTATATAAAGAAAATGCAATTGTAGCCCACTTTGTGGCTGAACACACTTGAATGCCTTCCCTATCAGGTTCAACATGGAGGTTATGTACACATACGTGGATCAGCTGGATTTCTCTGGTCGTGACATCGTGTCGGCCTTGAGGCTGTTTCTGGAGGGTTTCAGGCTACCCGGTGAAGCACAGAAGATTGACAGGCTTATGGAGAAGTTTGCTGGAAGATACTGTGAAACAAACCCCAAGTACGTCCTCTCAATAGAATGTTTTATTTATTGACTGGTTTGGCTGTTCGGGTGGCATGGCTGCCAAACCTATCTGTGGCTTTTAGTTTTACAAAGGGCTAGCCTTTCTTACAAAGACAAATACAATATATACAAATGGAATTGACATTTTGATATGGACAGGTTAACAATCAGAAACAAAATTCTAAGTGTATTAAGACTATTACATGTATATATGTTCTAGTTTAAGTCCTTCAGACATGTAGAATCCTAGTACATGTAGTATCAGCTATAATACATGATGTTTTCCATCTCCACAGCTTAGCCATATTTGCCAGTGCTGACACTGCCTATGTGTTGGCTTACTCCATCATCATGCTGACTACTGACCTCCACAGTGCCCAGGTTAGTCAATATCTGTGTTTAGTAGCATTTTCTATTGCTCACTTCTCTGTATAAGCATTTAACCTTTTTTTGTGGTGTAAGACAAATGCTTAACTGCATGGACCTTTTTTTACAGGTCAAAAGAAAGATGACCAAAGAAGATTACATCAAGATCAACAGGGGCATCAATGACAGCAAGGATCTGCCAGAAGAGTACCTATCTGCCATTTATGATGAGATAGCAGGGAACAAAATTTCCATGAAAGAACATGTCAGGGCCCCAGGGCCCAAGCCTATGGCAGGTATGTTGTACCTAATGTTTTGGAGTTTTTTTGGCACCACCTCTGGTGGAGCTGATTGACATGTTGGGCACCATTGGTAATGTCAGCTTTTGTGGTGAGCTCTACACTGCAGACACACATTCTGTCTTACATGGCATAGTAACAGTTTGTCTCAACTTGAAATACCTTTTCCATCCTAACATGAACTTAACACCCCTTTATCGTAAATCAATTTGTAGTATCATGGCACATGTAAATTTTACCAATTATTGTTTGTATTTCATACAGCAAAAGATGTCCAGACTGAGAAGCAACGCAAGCTTTTGTACAATATGGAGATGGAGAATATGGAGAAAACTGCCAAGGCTTTGATGGAAAGTGTCAGCCATGTCCAAACAAACTTCACCTCTGCCACACATTTTGAACATGTCAGGCCCATGTTCAAGGTCAGTACATAGATTCAGATTTATGCCAAAAAACCTTAAGGATTTCCCAAAAAATGTCAACATGGTTTGAAAAAATTTTTTGATTTTTCAGTTCTCAACCAACAACTGCTACTGGGCATCATTATAATCCATAATGTTACATATCCTGGGTACCATCCGATTTGTAAGTGTAATGTACCGCACAATTCAGCCTTCAAGGCTGCAAAGTTGTACAAATAAACCATTCTGATTTTGATTCTCTGATTCTGATTTCTACTGGCGCTCCTTACACTTGTGAGTGTAAGGAGCCCCGGTAGAAATCGGATGGCACCCAGGCTAAATGTTACATGGAAGTTCTCTACAAAATGTAAATATTGGATATGTAAGTGTAGAGAATGAAAGGTTACTAATAAAGTAACTAATAAAGGATAATATAATGTTACTAATGTTACTAATAAAGGTGTTAGTCCAAAATGCTCTGTATGGTTACGACAGTGCTCACCTACATTATGGAACAGGACCATTAAATACTTGAAAGAGCCAAGCCATGTGTCTCAGTTGCTCATGTGAAACGTGTTGTTTTCAGATGGTGTGGACACCATTCCTGGCAGCCTTTAGTGTAGGACTGCAGGACTGTGATGACACAGAAATAGCCAACCTCTGTCTGGATGGCATCAGATGTGCAATAAGGATTGCCTGTATCTTCAATATGGAGGTAGGCATATGATAACAGATAAATAATAGTTATACATTAACTTAACACATTCATGTTTTTGAAACTCAGAATATCGTAAGTCTACTTAACTTTTACATTTGATATACTGATTTTTTTCAGTAGAGAGCCTTATTGTAAATTTCAATGATGTTATATCTTATATTAACTTTTTCCAGCTTGAGAGAGATGCCTATGTTCAAGCGCTGGCCAGGTTCACGTTGTTGACTGCAAACGCAGAGATTACTGAGATGAAGACCAAAAACATCAACACCATCAAAACCTTAATCACAGTGGCCCACACCGATGGTAACTACCTGGGCAAGTCCTGGCTAGAGGTGAGTCATTTGATGGGTGGGAATTAAGAGTTAAAGAGATATGTTAGACACTGTTAGAAGCTGTAACCTGTAAAAACATTATCAGGGCCCCTACCGAAACATTGCTGAATTTAGAGTCAACCGGGACCCACCCAAGCCAAAAACGTTTGGCACTCAGAGTCTGGGACCTACTCGAAAGTAAAAGAAACGAAACAAGTACCATAAACTACCCAGTGGGTATACCAGTTTGGAAATGTGACTAGTATGACTATACTATAGACTGTACTATAGACTGAACTATAGATATTGATAGATCTAGTCTTATACATGTACATCCTCAAACAAAATCTTAAAACTATAATTAAGAGGGGACCCATCCCACTACAAAGCCTGCAATTATGGCAGTAAATTGATTTGATAAGTTGATGTTATTTACTAATTGAAACTAATTGTTTGGTTTCAGATACTGAAATGCATCTCCCAGTTGGAGCTTGCACAGCTCATAGGTACAGGAGTGAGACCTCGGATGATTGGTGGAGGGAACAGTAAGGGACACCAGGACACAGTCGACTCATTAGAACCTGGTGGGGATTTTTATTTTACAAAGTCTGATAGATTTTTATTGCCTACTTTGATATGACTGATTTTTCAGGTGTACCTCAACAAGGTTTATACCATAAACCAGTAATTTTCTGAAAATCCAAATGTTTCTTTGAGATATATTTGTATGTTGAGATCTTCAAAATCTTCTTTTTCCTGTCAATATATTGTAGAAGTGTATTGTGCTTGGTACCTAAAGTTCCTTTCAGATCAAACATCAGAGCAACAGTATGATTGTGTTTTTCTGTGTCACATTTGATGATATAGGGTTTAGAACAGCAGGACTGGTGGACAAACAGAAGATGGCATCCTTCCAGGAGTCGATGGGAGAGACCAGCTCCCAGAGCGTGGTGGTCGCTGTGGACAGGATCTTCACTGGATCCACCAGATTAGATGGAAACGCTGTTGGTAAGAGTCAGGCTTTCATTGTGGAATACTGGTAGTACATTTTGAGTGGAGATAGCTTATGAATGGTACATTTTTGCAGAGGGTGCATTCTAGAAGAGCTTACTTTTTTTTTACAGTAGTAAGTTTAGAACAAGTTTAGAATAGATGATTTTGTACAGTGGTAAGGCTGCATGAATAGAGGAGGTGTGGGGAGAATATCCTGCATTTGCCTTCAAATGTTGGATGTCTACTTCTCAAGACTCAGATTTGTACTATATACATATCACTTTGGTAAGACAATTTCGTCATCATGGATACGTTGCTTGTATAATATTTTTACAATATACACTACTAGTACAATTGTATTGGTAGACATTCCTGTAAAGGTGTTGAAGTTCATGGTACAATGTTTGTCTCACAGTACATTTTGTGACGGCCTTGTGCCTGGTGTCTACGGATGAGCTGTCATCCCCCACCCACCCCCGCATGTTCAGCTTACAGAAGATTGTGGAGATCTCCTATTACAACATGGGGCGTATCAGGCTGCAGTGGTCCAGACTGTGGCAAGTCCTGGGAGAACATTTCAACAGGGTAGGATGCTTCAAACCTTTTACTAATGGGGATGTTCCCTAACAACCTTTTACTAACGTGAAGTCTTCAAAGCTCAAAGAAGTTTTGGCTGTGCCTCAGGGTAGAGCCTCCTTCTGTTCAGTCAATTTGAATATCATATGTTGTCTAAGATTTTACTTGCAATTTGGAAAAAAAAAACTTTCCACTGCTGTTTCTTGCTCACAACAATCTTGCCCTTATTATCCTGTGTTGTCATATTGCATACAAGAACTATGATGCAAAATTTTGCAATTTGCCTCATAGCATCGTCTCATTTTTTTTACTTTAAGTCCTGCTACCTCGATAACTTATAGTTCATGATCATAATACAAACCCTATTTTGAATTACTACTAGTAGACACTTGCCATTTAAAATACTATTCAAATGTGCTGTAAACCACCTGTAAATAACTGTAAACAAGGTTTTTATTCCTAAACTTTTCTATCTGTTCTTGTAGTGTGGGTGCCATCAGAATGAGGATGTATCGTTCTTTGCGGTGGACTCCCTTCGCCAGTTGTCCATGAAATTTCTGGAGAGAGGAGAATTGCCCAACTTCCGCTTCCAGAAGGATTTCTTGCGGCCTTTTGAATACATCATGAAACGGAACAAATCCCCAACCATCAGGGACATGGTGGTTCGATGTGTGGCTCAGATGGTCAATTCACAGGTACTGTTCCCTTTCTGTTCTTTCTATCGTAACAAGTAAATTCTTCTGATGTTATAGTTGGATTTCTATTAGTCTTTGTATAGATGTTTTATGATTTTGTGTCTGCACCCAAGGCCCTTTGAAAGCCATTTTCTCTGCTTAGGACTCAGCAGTTACATGTATGGGAGAGAGTGAAATATACATACATACCAATGGCCCTAGCCCCCAGCTGCAGTGCTTGTATGTCTGTGTGGCCCAAATGGGCTTCAACCCAATATATCATATGGTGTGGGAAGGACTTGAAAGACAATAATCAGTAAACAGAAGAAATGTTTTAAGATGTTTTGTTATTCTTCACAGGCCCCCAACATCAAATCAGGGTGGAAGAACATCTTCTCCGTCTTTCACTTGGCTGCAGCTGATTCAGACGAGGGTATTGTTGAGTTGGCTTTCCAGACCACTGGGAAGATCATATCCAGCATTTTTGAACAGTATTTCTATGCTGTGATTGACTCCTTCCAAGATGCCGTGAAGTGTCTGTCAGAATTTGCGTGCAACGCTGCCTTCCCAGACACCAGTATGGAGGCCATCCGTCTAATAAGGTAAGAATGAAAGATCTTTGCGCTTTTGGCAGTACCTCAGGGGTGGAGCCAATATGTATTTATCTAGTCCATGACTGTGATACATAGCCACTAGACTACCAGATCATGTTGTAATACTTGATACTGTCTTGGATTCAGATCCCAACCTTGTGTTTCAACACTTCAAAATGGGGTAGGGGATGTTCCTAAGCAACCTTCATAAATCTTGCTTCTGGTTTTGGGTCAGTCAGTCCCATCAGTGAGTTGATATTGTCTGGAGCATTGTAGAAGAGATGCTGTATCAGGTTTAATCCACATCCTTGAATTGGCTTTCGGGTCTACTTGCTTGTTGATTATTGAACAAAGAAATTGCATTTTCAACAGATTTTTAATAGAGAGATTACTGTATAAATGAATGCCTTCCTTTCTCCTCCTTGTCTTGCTATGCTGTAGGAGCTGTGCCAAGTACGTGGCTGACAGACCACAGGCATTCCGTGAACATGGAGGTGACTTGGAACTCAACGTGTCTGAGGAGGACAGGGTGTGGGTGAAGGGCTGGTTCCCTGTGCTGTTTGACCTGTCCTGTGTCATCAATAGGTGTAAACTGGATGTCAGAACAAGGTGAGTGGCAGAAACCAACAGGTTCAACAGGTCATGAACAGAAACTTAGAACATTCAAGTCAAGAAAACTGGCCTTGACATCAGGTTGAATCAGGTGCTAAATTGGCTGCTAGTGAAGAAGAGCTGCTGAAAGGACTGCTAGCTCCACTTTGGAGAACAAATTTTGAGCACTATGCCTTGGTTTCAGAAAGGAGTGGTTGTTATACAAAGCACCTCTCTATGTTCAAATTAAAGATCGTGTTCACAAAGAGTGTTTGACCATTCCAGTCATTCCAAGTCTTCAAATTAGTTTGTTATTTCATTGCATCTCTTTGTTCTCTTACTGTTCCTTTGCCATCTGGCTTCTGCTTAGCCTCCATACTTGACATTGTAACACTTATCCTGATTATTTTGCAGTTCCTCCAATTACCACTAGGTGGATGCCAGAAGATTGCAAAACATCATCTTTCCCTTTTCCATTAATTTTCAGAGCGTTGACTGTAATGTTTGAAGTGATGAAAACCTACGGCCACACATTCCACCAGCACTGGTGGCAGGACCTCTTCAGGATCGTCTTCAGGATTTTTGACAACATGAAGCTGCCAGAACAGCAGCCAGAGGTCAGTGGGCTCATGTCAACTAATGGGAAATCATTTACTTCCTATTCCCAACCATATAATACTGTAAATTCTGGATGTACTGACTAGATCTGGACATTCTAGATATTAGGTTCTTACTTTGCTATGGATAGAAAATAGCTGTTGTTACAGTAGTTACATGTAGAGTATGACAGTCTTTGACACAGAAGATGTCAATTAAATAATGTCATTTGAAGTACTGTTGAAATAAAAGTTTTCATTTTAGGAAAAAGTCCTTGTGTACTGTATGGAGGATGAACAAGTAACTTGGAAATCTTGAGCTGTACTGTAAGCCTTGTGCACACTATGAAGTATCTTTAACATTTGTTGTGAAGAAGAATTTGTTGATGATGGCTATATATAGACACATATGAAAGATGATCTAATGTATATGACTCGTTTATGGTTTCAGAAAGCAGAATGGATGACGACCACGTGTAACCATGCCCTGTACGCCATCAGTGACGTGTTCACACAGTATTTTGATATCCTGTGTGATATTCTCCTGAGTGACCTGTTCTCTCAGTTACACTGGTGTGTGAAGCAAGGTCAGTGTACAGATACTCCTTGTTTAGTGAAATCAATGACAGCATGCAGCCTATAACATGCAGGGAAATTTTAGAATTTTAGAAAATATGAACAAAGTACAATTCTAGAGATAGATGATTTCAGGGTGGTGTAATGAATATTAAGAATTTACTCATTTTCACCTGCTAGAATAAGGAGGTGTTAATTGCCTTAGCCAAGTGCACAACATTGGTATCTACAATGTCATGTACTAGGGGATTTGAACGAACAACCTAACCTTCAGGCTTCTATGATACTGCCATTATGATAAACCATAATAATGCTCTGTTTACTATAGACAATGAACAGCTTGCCAGGTCTGGCACTAACTGCCTAGAAAACATGGTCATCTCGAATGGCAACAAGTTCACTGCGGAGACTTGGGACAAAACATGTAACCTCATGCTGGACATTTTCAAGACAACGATACCTCATGCGTAAGTGTCATTTTTTTCATAATTAATGTAAATTCATTTATGTAGCACTGAAATTGAACGATACATTGAAAATCAAGATCTGTGTGTCTTGAGTTCGAGGTTAAACCATCTTAGCAGAATTGAAGACAGCATACGTTTGCAGTGTGATGAGTTTGCTGTGAGACATTACTGTAGCAACCTTGAACTGTTAAATTTTGAGGACATGCTTACATTACAAGGCACAGTAAGCACAATACTTTTATCATGGCTAAATGGACGCAACACAAATTACTTTCATTCTAGGAAACATAATCTTCCTAATTTTTCCCTACAGGTTGTTGACATGGAAACCTGGAGGTCCTGAATCAGAGCCCCCCTCCCCCTCCACTACCAAGTCATTACAGGACAGCCAGGTAAGATATGGGGCATATTCTTTTTGATGTTATAAATCTTTTGGAACTGTTAAGCCTTTTAGAAACCTGATAGCCCAAGCTCACTAAACAAACAAAATTTGCAATTAAAAAATCACAGTATAGTTTGATCTTTTTTTAACGAGTTTTCACAGTGCTCACTAAATTCTGCTCACTGTAGCAGCATGTCTTATTCCTAAATCAGAAACATCAAGCTTTGGCAAGTTTGACTAACTGACTTAATCTTGCTTTTTCCTGCTGATTTTCTTAGCTGGACACCCAGTCACAGAAGTCCCTCAGCATGCAAAGTTCTGTGGATGTAGGGGACCTTGGAAATGAGGAGCGACGAGGCAGTCAGCAGAGTCTGACCAGCGTAGGCAGCGAAGGGTCGCGCGGGCAACGTGAGAGACGGCCAACGGGAGAGCGGCAAAGTTAGTGTAACATCTGTTGTCTGTGCTCCTCAATGTTCTATATGAGTTGTTGGTGTCTGAATATGTAGATGTGTTATATAAGATGAATTAAGCACTACTATTCATTTTCATACACAGTCCTAGATAAAGCTGGTTCCACCCCCTAGGCATCGCCAAAGAATTGTTACAGAAGTCAGTGTCAGAAGACATCCACACTGCTCAAATCTATTATGTCTTTCATGTAGGATCGTCTGTTGACCATAAGCTGTTTGCTGGGCTGCTGATTAAGTGTGTGGTGCAGTTGGAACTGATCCAGACCATCGACAACATTGTATTCTTCCCTGCCACCAGTCGCAGAGAAGATGCAGCCAACATGGCAGCGGCACAGGTAAGTAATAAGAGAGAGTTCAATCATACAAATCTTTTCTTTTGGCAGGTTTCTCCCCTCTTCTGGAATAATATAAGATTTGATTTTTGTTCCTTTGTAGAGTCACAACCCTAACATGCCTGATGATGACCATGACACGCTTCACGAGGACCAGGGAATGTACGACCGTCTGACGTCCCAGCAACTCTTCCTGCTGCTGGACTGCCTGCTGGAGTCCCACAAGTTTGCCAAGGCCTTCAATTCTAACAATGAACAGAGAACTGCGCTCTGGAAAGCAGGTGAGTTTGTTAATCTTAGCAGACCGAAAAAAATTTTCTGTTAGAAATTTTAGCAGTAATTCTACAAACATCTCTGCAAATACCCAATTTCCCAATAAATGGACCTTTTACTATGATCTTCCTGCATGATCCCTATTTATGGGCTTCTTACATTCTTACATTACATTGGACCACTTATATGTTACCATTACACTTGGATGACACATAATGTAACATTTATAGAGTTAGTTGATTGTTGTATTTTCCAAACCTTGTACATTCACATTGTATGCCGATGTTTTAGTCCACACTCTGTTAGATTAAATGCAAAGTTCTAATATTCTAGCTAATATGCAAAAAGGAGACAATTTTGTACAAATTGAATCCCATGGTCAGACTAATATAAAAGCAGATCAGGGTTCGACAGGTGTTGTCTTGCCTTGTGATGACTATATTAATGCCAAGTTTCTAAATTACTCCATTGCCCAGCTTAGATTGGCTTGGCAGTATAGAGCAGCTTTCTTAACATATCAGGATTCTGGAATTGTGAATTTCTCAGTAGTCAAAATGAACCATATGTCATTCATCCCTCTTGTCTGTTGGATTCTGCTAACCTTAAAATTCTGCCCTGAATATGCTATCTCACTGCATGTGCAATAGTGATGCATTGTGGTCAAAGTTCAAGGTCCCTCAGTTATGAACTGTTCCTTGTCTAGATGTATGATCACATGGATGTGTACTTTAAAGGGGCCTTAACCTATGACCTTACCCCAAATCCCCTGTACTTGTCTGCTAGTTATATATTTGCTCACTTGCTAACATGCACACAGTGCCTTTTGACAGTATACGATGTCTCGAATAATTCTGCTTAAAACAACTGCCAAAGCTGTCGCTGTCAAAATTGATGTGTTCTGTACATTTTTCTTTTCAGAGCTCTTTGTTTCTGTCAGTCATATGTTGAAGTATACAGACCTTTGTTCCATAGGTAAAGATTTCTTGTATATATTGACTAAAACACATGCATTTTGTTGTCCAGTGTGTGTTGCTAGTTATGATGCAGCATGTAGTCTGTTGGCCCCACCCTATTGTGTCTGCCAGTCTGTTGTGCCAGATACTGATTGCTGTAGATACACAGAACTGTGTGTGGCTTGCCAGTAGGATATGCCAGAGGAGTGAGGATGCTGCCACAAAATGAAATAAAAATATATGTAGTTCAGTCTACAGTCTTAGATATAAAGTAAAGCTCTTGTTCCATTTTAAAAGACCTTGTCATTGTTTTGTAATGACACTGTTGCAGCATGGTATAAGTCCTTGTGCCTTTTGCTCTAAGCACTAATTTGATAATTTTGATAAATGTAGTTGCACCAATTTAAATTCTAAGACAAAGAGAAGACTGTACAGGTCTAAGATCTTTCCATTTCCAGGCATACTTCCCTCTCATACATACCCTATGTGATGTCCAATTGCAGTTCTGTGTGTCATGATGGTAGTCAGTCTCTGGCCTCACCAGAGCTTGTTGAGACTACAACACCACAGACAGTGGTCCCAGATGTATGTGTGAACTGTATATTTGGTTATTTTCTCCCACCAGTCAGTTTAAGTGGCATGGAAGGACACTTTACCAACCTGTTGGATCTGCACTACGACATGAATGAGCGATCTCCCTGGGAATGTGCTGGTAGTCATAAACACACTCCAAATTTTACCTCCCTCTCTGCTTGTCACGTCGTGGTCACTAAGCACATGTTTGCACGTTGGGGATATCTAAACTGTACACAAAAAGTTGGGTACTTGATTTCGGTGAATCATATCTCAATTTCTTCTGTCAGTTGCATTGTATTATCATTGAAAAGCTTTTTGTTGCCCTTTACAATGATACCCCATTTGTTCTGATCAACATTGATGCATTGAGCACCAAGGTTACTAATGTGAGTAGGATGCAAAAAAGTGAGTGCCGAAATTCCCATTGTTGAATTTTGAAGAATTTTGGCACATCTATTTTGTGTCATGCTAGCATAGTCAGCTCTGTTGTTCAACCTTTAAATGTAGGGTCAGGACGGATTTGGTATCATTGAGGAGGGAGATAAATAACCTTTCCTTAATGTCACATACAAAAATGAAATAGAAATGGAGATATGACTGGTCAAGTTTCCCAACATTTTGTGTCAAGTGTAGAAGGGGAAAGGGCTCTAAGCTAGTTTGTAGGGTGCTTAACAATATTGTGTCCTTGTTTTGCTCACTAACCTATTCCACTCTTTGAGTCAGACTTATTTTCTATGCTGACTACATTAAGTGCTTCTTTAGAACAGTATGTAGGTTTTCTCTTCATGTGTCATTGACAAAGAAAAAGGTGTTCTTCAATAGATTTGTTACATTTAGAATGGGTGTTAAAATTGGAGTAAAGGAATATTTTTGTTCAAATTTCTAATACTGAGTGTACCTGTATCTAAAACATTGATCGAAAAAGTGCATCCAATACAGTACCAAGGATCATCACAATGGCAATGAAAATTATTCTGGCCATGGTTTCTATACCTGATTGTTTCCAGGGTACGCTGTGCCTGGTTGCATGGTAGTTGGTGGTCATACCTCACTCACAACAGTGTCCTAAGGAACACATTTTCATAACCAAAAATGCTGTTATTCTTGTGACTTGATACAGGGTTCAAGGGCAAGTCCAAGCCCAACTTGCTGAAGCAGGAGACCACAAGTCTGGCATGTTCCTTGCGGATCCTGTTCAGAATGTACTATGATGAGAAGAGAAGAGACTTCTGGCCTGCAGTACAGGAGAGACTGCTGAAGTAGGTTAAACTTGATGTCCAATCATTATACCTGATGGAATCATTTTGCATTAAACGTTGACTTGACTATGTGTACATAAATACTTAGGAGTTATCCTGCCCCTCCCCTAAATGTTGCATATGGGGAAGGCCATTTACTTTAGCAATTTTCCTTCGTGGTCATGTATTGAGTCACAAATTTGTGCAAGTCACTCAACCTACAGAGTGAAAATAGAATGCACAGTATACCACTCCATGTTGTTTGGGCTTAACTGCCATCTTTCACATACTGGCTTGGTAGCCTAGTGGTTAGGGTTTTTGACTCTGAATCTGAAGGTTCTGTGTTCAAATCCCCAGTAGGTACAGATGTTGCTCTACCAGGAAAGGCACTTTGTACCAATTTCCACACTGGTCCCAAGTAGAAATGAGTACATGTATATATACCTAGGAGCATCAGACTCCTCTCTATTGGAACATTAGCTGAAGTCCCAAGAACCCACATTGATGTTTGTTGTGTATCCATAGTGTATGTGGAGATGCCCTGGACTACTTCCTGCAGCTGGGCTCAGACAGCCACAGGGATGCCTGGACCTCCCTGCTCATCCTGTTCCTCACCAGGCTCAACAAAATGGACGAGGACAGGGTAAGGAGATTTTATTGGTCCATCAGATCCTAAAGTACGGTATTAGGGAACAATTGGTTTGTGATATTGTAATTCTGTTAGCTGTTGGATTTATATAAAAACAATTTCTGTTTCTTATTATTAAAGGATTCAGATATTTTGCTTGATTCAGGCACTTTGCATGTATGTATTTCATTTTTTTTCCCTCCACTCTTCCATAGTTCCGTGTGCATGCAGCAAGGTACTACGTCCCTCTGTGTGATGCCATGGTGTTCGAACTGAAACCAGAGTTACGCTTCATCATGAGGAAATTTTTCCAGCGAGTTGCTCCAGCGTTTGGCATCACACCTCATGCAGAACCTTCCGAGTAGTTAGGCATAGAAGAAAAGACGGTTTATATAATCGTTCAATCATAGTGGAGTTATTGGCGACGCCTGCTTTGTGGGAAACTTGTGCCATTTGATGCAGACTAAAGGCAGAGGACCTTTTCAAGTAGTCTTTCTTTTATTCCATAGGACCTTGTACCACGTTCAGGTTCTTGCTTGATTAATGATAATTGTTTATATCACAAAATAGCAAAATCACTGAGGTTTTGAAAATGAAAGGCACTTAGAGAAGATGTAAATACAATTTACAATGTGTAATAAAATTGGTTTAGGATACAGTGTTTTCTGTTAAAAGGCTGATTGCATTCAATTCTCAAATAGAAGATTTATTTTCATTGTTACTTTGAGTTGGACACATGTTTGTCAATTCTTTACTGTATTATATCAAAAGAACATTATGTCCATTGAATCAAATTAGATTGGACAAAATTCCATTGATCAAAATGTGTCAACCTTAAAGGTGATTATGGTAAAAACAGTCTTCAATTTGAGAATCTCTTGCTATCCTGTACTTTAGAAGATTATAGCATAGACTATGGTAGTATAGTACCTCTGATATTTCCTCCCTAGCATTAGTAGTAAATGTTTATATACTGGATGAACGTGGAAAGGTGATTTTACCAGATGTTTACATGTACATGTATGTTTCAGGTCTTTATTATGTCAATGGGTTTACTGCTTTATCCTAGGAATTTTGTCCTGGAAATTGTTGTGCAATTTTCACCTTGATGGAATCTGTATATCAAGAATCAACATTTAAGCAGTAGAAATATTAGAATAGAATACAGTAGCTGTCAAGTCCACAATGGCCTGAGGAAAATTGCATTTTGTTGATGTGCTATTTCATTATATGATCTAAAAGAAGTGAGTTGTGCAACGAAATTAGATGTATTTCTGTGAAGAAAAAATTCTATACTGACCTTACTTGTGAGATTTGGAAGATGATGGTATGAAGTTACCTGCTGAATTTGTATACTATACCTACTAGGTTCATAATGCCCCTGGAATGGCAAATTGACTGGATAAAATTAAAAGTAAAGGTCTTTCTGCATGCTCTCTAATGAGGAAACTAGTAGTGCAGCTACCATTTTTATCCAGAGGTACATTTTACCCAATACTACTGATGTAACAAACTGTTCAGTCTCCAATACTGCATAATAGCAATTATAATGGTACAGCTGTAAACTTTTTAAAAGTACTGCTGTCAACAGTGGCAACTCATGTACACATATTCCCAAAGACAGAAACTTTCTGAAGATAACATGGTCCTCAATATTTCTTTTAAAAAATCAGATAACATGCTTTGATTATGTTTTAGAGACACCGTGTTTTGACATTTTGATGTTTTTGGTAACCATCTGATTGCAGTAAGCATATGGTACACCAGAAAATGAAAAATGTATACTTTTGATTCTCATAAAGCCAGTACACACATCACATAATGATCACAAATAACCACATTGGTAACTGGACCACATGTACACCTCCCTGTTGAGATGGATGACTTTGATGCTGTTGAGTAATTTTACTCTGGAAATTGAGAGATTGTGTAATATGCAAAGTATGACATGTACTTGCACAACTTCACTTCATAAATCTAGCTATTGGGTGAGATGTGTAATTTACATTGTACATTTATTAAAAAGGAAAACAGAACGTATAGTTCCCATGGGCTTGTGGTTTATTGCTGGTTTGTGTACCAGCGTATGGATGAAATTAAGCATCGGGGACAGGTGTGTTTGCCTGTGTGTGGATGGTGTTGATCAATAGGGGCAGGTGTGTTTGCCAGCGTGTGGTAGGAGTTCAGCACCAAGGACATGTTAGTGTGTGGATGGAGTTCAGAAGGACAGCTATGTTCGGCTGTGTGTGGATTGTGTCCAGGTATAGGAGTATTTATTTTTTGTGTGAATAGTGTTCAGCACCAAGGACAGGTGTGTTCATCTGAGTGTGCGTGGTGTTCAGCACCAAGGACAGGTATGTTTTGTGTCTATGCCCGCCAATATGGACACAATAGCTTGCCGCATCAATATTACACCACATCAAAGTGTTTTTGCCTGGCCGGGTAGTTCAGGGAACGAAAAGCATGATATGAGTGAGTTTCTGATGTCATCTTTTAATGCACTGTCCTATATCCACAATGCAGGGATTATATTATTATAATTTGGGTATAAAAGATAGCAGACACGTACAGAATGTATTACCCATATCATAACATAGAGGATATATAAGATGGAGATTAATTTGCATCATTGATTCAAGAGAGATAAACACGGTTCCACCATCTTTTCTGAAAGGGCTGGCTGTACGCGGAAATTAGTCGGACAGTCAGGAAGAAGACGCAGCCTCGGGCATCGACCTGCCCACATCCTGTTGTAATCATTAATAGCAACCCTTTCTGTGTCTGAAAGGTAGGTACTGTAACATTTGGAAGACCATCAGTTGACAGGCTAACTGTAGCTGAAACTAGTCTACGACCTGCACATGTCGAAGAAGAAAACGTTGACTGTCATATTTGTGTGGAATTGATAGATTAAAAAAGCGGGCTAGCTGTCTGGTCAGTATTATCACCCGCCTGAACAAAATGATTTACCATTTGGGCTAGGTCAATAGACACCAAAACGGCTACCACCATGATTGGCCGTTGATTCGATATTGTTCTTGCTACAGAGAACCTGTGAAAACAAGCTGACACCCATACATCTGCTTGAAGATAGACACTGCGCGGCTATTACGACACCGTCGCAAACTGGGTCGGTCCATAGTTGGGGAAAAACATGGCGGCGCTAGGTGCGGTCCACGCAGCCAAAAAAGTTCTACGGAAAGAAATCAAGGCAAGGCTGGCAGCGATGACCGAAGAGGAGAAGTACAGACAATCTGAAATTCTTACTCAAAGGGTGAGTTGCATATGCAGCGTCTGAAATAGCTATAAAGGCGTGAAAAGGGAATTTCCGTCGCGTGTCGTGTCGCACCAACCTTTTTGACGTCATGGTCACACCCCCAGCACACCCCCACCTCAGGTGTTGATGCTAATGTCATAACATGGTGAGCATACAAACCAAGGACCTTTTTATTGAACCGCCTTGGTGATAACGTTACCAAGGAGCTTTAGGACGTTTTGGTCACACTATCCAATTTGCTGTCCATTATGATATTTTATTGTCTAAAAATATCTGGAAAAGAGCCGCGGTTATAGTATGCATAATAGCCTGGGTACCATTCTCCGCTGGTCGGCTCTGGGGTGCTTTACCCGACCCAGTGTGCTTTAAGCACCGACCTTCATCTGTCAGCCTGTCTGATTAGCTGCCCTTTGAGATTTCGCCGCTAAAGCTTGTAGCCGGTCTTGCAGGATTTTAGAACACCAGTGGGAGTCAAATAATCGACAAAACATACCTCTTTGTAGCGAAATGGACTATTGATTTGAGTATCATTCATTCGCATGTTTTCTCCTACTGAATCAGGTCCAGGTTCAGGTCCTGACCTGGACCTGATCCTCCGGGCCTGAACTGGACCTGAATATTCGGTACCCACCCCTAGTTACCAGGCTAAGTATTCATCTGAGAGAATGTGACCTACGTGTAATGAAGAAGCTTTTATCAAAAGCTTGATAAAAGCTCCTTGGTGTAACGTTAACTGTTAGATCCACAGATTATGTGTGTTTGTATACATGTAACTATTAGCCTGATTAAATCTCGCTTATAGCAGCCCGCCCAACATCTGCCAGGCCCCCTAGAAGGGGTCCGAGGCCAGTTACAGCCCTGGACAGCAGAGTTTGCGTAACACAGACTATATAACTATAAGGCCATGTTGATGTTTACCTATATAATGTTACATTTAGTAGACATGATACATAATTTCCACCAAATACTGTAGATGTAACTTTAGCTTTATAGGGAATGTAGAATTCTAGGACTCATATGATTGAACCCACTCAATACGCGACAATCCAATCTCGTTGGGAGGTCTCGCGAGACTGTAATCTGGCCGCGCGCGCGCGTGATTTGACAGTCGGACGGTAACAGCCTTCAGCAGCCCGCGGCTAACAATGGCTTCTCCCAACATCGACTCGATCGAGTCAACTTCAGAGATTCGTTGTGCTATTATTTGGCAACATCCGCCGGTAAATCGGCATGCCATGAGTAGATAATATTGTTGTGAACCTATGGACTCGATATCGTGCTGTAAATTTGCAAATTTCTGGTCATTTTCACAATTTTTGCAGGCGGTTTATGCTTGCTTGTCGCGAGAAAAACGTGCATATAGGGGCGTCGCCTTACTTGAAGTTACTCGGATAAGTTTGGCTCAAGCCGTAAAAATATCCCACAAAAGCTTACAAGTACCATTATTGGATCCTTGTAGATCCAAACTCGTAAGACTTTCGGCGATTTTGACCGTAAATTAGTCGATGGCAACATGTCGACTTTGGGAGTTTACGCGTACGTGAGTTGGGGAGGGGGGCGTGTTTCCGCGTATATGCGTTCGTTTTGATCAAGGCGGAGTCACTTTTCCGACTATGATTTCAGTTTTCGCCGGATGAAACTCCACAAAAACGTGCACATATCGATGTAGGGTCCTTCTGGGTAGAAATCTAGCATCATTTTGGCGGCTTTGTGGCCGACTTTTTTGGTTAACTTAATATGTAACGAGTGGGTGTGTCTGCAAATGTATAACGTTTGGCATTTGCTGTTCTTTTTCAGATCAAAGCGTCGCGATCGAAATTCACATCATCAGGGAAATACTGCAAAGCCTATGGATGCAATAGCCGTCAGTCCAAGTGTGTCAATGAAGAGAAAGTGCCAACATGCATAGTATTTTTCGAGATCCCCCCAAATGTACTTGATGATAACACGTTACTTAAGCACTGAGCTTGTCTGGTAAAAAGACAGCTCGGAAGGGATAATTTCACCATGAATATGAAATTAGAAATGTGCGTTTTTTATACTTTTTAACGGGAAATGTGTACATCTACTGCATGTATTTCCAGTAACGCATTCGTGTATTCATTGTGTCCCCATTCAAAGAAAGGACTCACGCTAAAATAGACAGTCCAGAATAAGACATTTTTCTTAACAAAGGTAGACAGCAGTGCAGCACTCAAGACGTCACACAGGTACCACCAGCAAGTGCAAGGGAATGTCTATTGCTGTAACTTAAATTGGGCGGACTTCGTTGTCTACTTTGGCAGGGATAATTTATTCTGCGAACGAATTAAAGTAGACTCAGAATGGCAGAAGAAGAATATCCCAAAGCTTGACCACTTTCACAAAACAGCCATACTACCGGAGCTGTTCACTCAAAGAGCCAAAGGAGGTAAGAAACTCTATGGTATGTATGAAGAAAGACTGATTGTTGATGCAGAGTGTCCAGACCACTGCATCAGCAGAATACAGTGGACTACTATGTATAGCACAGGGAAGTGGACACCTTACCTGTCTTAGGTCTGAGTAGGACGATGTCTCATTAGTTGCAAAAATTATGCCACACAAAAACAGTTAGAGATGTTGAAAGTTCACATTTTAATACAATGTACATTTGAATGATTATGTGTATGAAGCATTACCATTTCCCAAAAGTATTACTTATCGGATGCTTATTTTCGTCAATACTGTAAATTCTGTGAGAACTTGTCTATCATTTGGAAAAAAACACTAATGATATCTCAAAAGCAATTTAATCTAATTCTCAAAAGCATGAGTTGCAAAGCTCTACGAGATCGAGTAAGAACATATGTTAAGACATCTTTTATAAAACTTAAAATACGGCTATTGCATCCATATGATTTGCAGTATTTCCCTGATGATGTGAATTTCGATCGCGACGCGTTGATCTGAAAAAGAACAGCAAATGCCAAATGTTATACATTTGCAGACACACGGCCCACTCATCACGTATGAAGTTAACCAATAAAAAGTTGCCCACAAAGCCGCCGAAACCATGCTAGATTTCTACCCAGAAGGACCCTACATCGATGTCTTCACGTTTTTGTGGCCTGGAGTTTCATCCGGCGAAAACTAAAATCATAGACATAGTCGGAAAAGTGACTCCGTCTTGATCAAAACGAACACATATACACGGAAACACGCCCCCCTCCCCAACTCACGTACGCGTAAACTCCCAAAGTCCGATCTGTTGCCATCGACTAATTTACGGTCAAAATCGCCGAAAGTCTTACGAGTTTGGATCTACAAGGATCCAATAATGGTACTTGTAAGCTTTTGTG